>NW_017298673.1:91959-241923 GCF_001594075.2 Trachymyrmex cornetzi | reverse complement strand
GGGGGGGGGGGTCGACGAGGGATGAACGAGGGATGAAGAGGTGGACGGAGCGGATGGAGTGGACGAATCGCGCAGGCAATTCCGTTTCGTTAAGCAATTCCGACGCGCTGCGTACGATAACGTCCGAATGGCACGGTCGCGCAGAGGGATTCAGCTGAGAGGGTTGCCTCTCTCTCATAACGAATGAATTTCGCGCGCGAGTTTACGCAGGCAGCGTTCGCACGGAAAATTTACTCGAGGGAGGAAGGGGTTACAACGATAGGACTGAGCTGGTAGATAGGGAAATTCGCCGACTTCGCAGAATTTCGGCTTCTTTTTGCGTGCTCTCGCTCACTCGCTCGCATCGCGTCGCGTTGATCCCCCGCTTTATCTATGGCTACACTTCGCTACCACCGTAGGATCCACAGCACGCTTTATCTGATGGACTTCCCTCTGAGATCGTCTTTAGAACGTAGGAACACCTTTTAAATGTCTTTAGGGTTGACATACACGCATACTTTGTATAACTGTAACCGTAAGTATCATAAGAATTAGCCAATCACAGCTGAACATTTTTGACAATTTTTTATTGTATTTGGTTCTAATTCTCTCTCTTACGGTTACGATTATGGAAAATGTATGCGATGGTATTTTCGGTTCCTTGGAGGTTTCTGTATTATGCAGGAAAATGTAATTCTTTGGCTATTGCTGTCGCCGACCGTGTTTCGGTTCCGCTATAGGCACCGTTGCGTATGGGAACATTTGACCGCCGGATGTGACTACTCGTGTAAGTTGTTGTGTACTGTTGTGCTGTCAATACTCCGCTATCCGGGTGCCCGGTTAATGTCCGTGGTACGAACGAGGGTCAATTAGAACCGTAATTAGTCCAGTTGATTAATATCCATTCGTATCTTTCTCCATTCATTAGCGAAGAAATAATACAAAACACTATACATCTGACACCTTCCCCAGCTTCAGTTTATGTTTGCATTTTAAATCCGACGAACTGAATCGGCACGCAGTTTACCGAATGTATTTAAAAATTTACGTATGGAAACAGACTTACTTGTAATGAAGTTACAAATACTGTTACTTTTTTCAGTATAATTGTAACGTTTTCAGTAACGTAATTTTGTTCCTTTTTTTCCATCTATAACTGTAACTTAACTTAGTTTTATTTATCAGTAACTAATTAGTTTTATTTATTAGTAATTAATTATTTTGAGATAAAAAAACTAATTATAACTAGTTACTTTTATAACTTTCCCAATTCTGCATTATTAAGCACAAAGATCCGCCTCGATCAAATGTAAGGATTTTTTTCTTTTATCTCTGATGTCTTTAATCTTCATCGATGGAAACGGATAACGAAGTTTTATAATAATTCTGAAAGTAGCAAAATGTTTATTCAAATAGATGTAATTCCATATAATCAACACCGGTCATTATTTATTTATACGTACGATATATTAATTCACATTTTTGACTTTAAAATCGATTTTGAACCGTAATTTAAAACGAGCATATTTTATATTTCATATTTCCTCAATGAAAAACTTCTTTTTTCTTTTTCTCTCTCTATATGTAATTCCATGAAATATGTACGTTTGTTAACAAAGAGATATTCATCTTGCATGCTGCATCATATATCACGATAGTTGATGTTATTTCCAGGAAACATCTACATATACTTTTATATTTTTAATTTATTCTGTTTCGTTAAATATTATGATTTACCGCTTAGATTGTAAACTACAAATTATCTCAAATATTTTCACTGCTGAAGAAGATTCCGTTAGTCGAAACGTACAGCACTCTTTCCATCTTTATTATTAGCTTAATAAATAATTTGACATCTTACATCCTGAATTTTGCTCGTTATTGCGGTTTCATTTCTGCATATTGCTTTATATATAAAGATCCACATTAAAATTTACTTACCATTTATCTTTTCAAATGTAGAAATATAAATTTCTCCATGCTAGTGTAAAATACTTTACGCCATTTACGAATTGTGCAACGTCTATTTTAGCATTTTTTTTTTACTACGTTCATCATTGTCGTTGAGCATCGCGTTTTTCGCGCAAGCCAGCGTTATTGTTCTATAATCAATCCGGATATACATCGTACAGGTTTATAAAAAATCGATAGCTCGATAAAACGGACTATATACAGCCGCGTTGCGTGTCGTTATTATATTTTTTTAAGCCGCATATCGAAAATTGAGTTATGCTTCCCGCACACGTGCAACATGGATGTCACGCGACCGATTGCAACTGGATTAATTTGACACACTGTATGTGTATTTTTTTTATAGCAGTACAGAACGATGCGTATCGTCATGACTATTCCGCATATTCGCGGACTCTAGAAATCGATTAATTGAAATATGCCTATATTGATCCAGGCAAGAAAACGCAAGCTATTTTTCGTGCAAAATTGTTACCGTAGAACCTTTTGTTCTTTCGTTTCGGATGGACGCATTGAATGGCTCATAAAGATTCCCCGGCTGTACTCGCTCTTCCCGTAGACGTGAGTTTTGTAACAACTTTTATGAACAGATCGTGGTGATTCTGATGGGGTGAAGATTAATTGCGCTTCTCGCCTTCTGCTTTTTACCCCGTTAGTCTGCGCCTAATTTTTCTATACGCATTTTTTAGTTTCGCTAGAGATTTTCCCTTATCAAATTTAGAATTAAAGTGATCAATCTCTGCTTAATCCTCCAATCCTATACTGTATGTTTTATCACTGATAAAACAATTCATTCTCATCTAATTGTCCCATTTCTTAAAAACTAAAAATTCTGTTTTCGGCGAATACATACCTAAGGATACTCAGCTTCACCGAGGTAAATCGGTTAACCATAATGGGGTCGAAGGTTAAGATCAATAGAATTTTCAGTAATATAGGGCAGATGGCTTTATCTATAATAAGAAGCAATTTCACCTCTTCAATCGTTTTCTACTGACTGATATTTTCTAAATTCTATTTATATAGCCTATATATATATATATGTGTAAAAAGTTTCATTAAAATTACAATTTGACATTTTGCGAGGTTTTCTTGTTAATTAAACATCTCCATTATAAAAGATTTATTAACAAAAAGATTATAATGTAAAAAAATTCGGTGCCATACTAAAAGTGGCACTAAAGGGTTAATCGCTCCTTACTTTCGTCAGTTTTCCGTTTATTATCATTTTCATGCAGTCCTCAACCGTTATCATCATTATCGTTGCCGCTCTCATCCCCCTCCCCCGTGATTTGGATATTTCGAGTCTGCTCTCGCCGGAACCGTGATTTCACGGTATCGCTTCCCTCCACCAACTATCCTCCCTCGACGCAGACTTAGGAGATGCGGCGATAACCCGTTCATTGCGCAATTCCGCATCACATGCAATACCACGGAATGTAATCGCGCTGCTTAATTTCTACATGTTTGTTTCCATCCCGCCTTATCGTATCGCATCATAAACGCGATTTTGTTCTTATCTTCCTTACCACGTATATTTTTTTCAATCTTTTTAACTTGCCAATTTATCGACCTTGATGAATTCCCTGATATAAACCCTTTGCAATAAATATAACAGATATGTAACTAATGTAAGTAAAAAAAATCTGCAACTATTGGAAAAACTTATTTAAAAATGTCAAAATATGACACATTACAACTTAACTAATTAACATTTTAAGCTCTTTTTGATTTGCCCTATATTACTGAAAATCTCGTCTTTGACCCCGTTACGATCAATTAATTTGGTCGTATTTATATGTAATATTCATATTTTATCTCGGCAGAGTTAAAGTCTTTAAATATCTATTGCTAAAAAGAGAATTTAAAAAGGTTAAACGATTTTCTAGAAATCTGCAGACAATTAGACGGACGCATGGCCGAATCAACATTGTGAAATTATAAAGTAATTTGTTACGTTGTACTACTTAATAAAGTAGTGGATAACGTTGTTAACAATAATTGCTTTCGGCTAATTCTGGTTTCATACAGGTTGAAAATCGACCAGCGTACCGTTTTAAATTGGCATACTCGTGAAAATTTTTCGAAGTATACGGCATACTTTCCGTTTATTCGCACACGATTGCCCCAAATCGTCGTAAGTCACTGTGTCGGAGTTAACTCTAGCTCGATCCTCGTGAGCAGTCCATCCTCGTCTCCGACGAAACGTTCCTCGATATTCCGCGCGCGTATCTTGCAAACGAGATTCCGACCAGGGCGAAGCGGAAGTGTGGGAAAAAATTTCAGCTGGTTCGCGAAGAAGGTTGTAAAGACCTAGGTTAGACGTTATATGCGAAATCGTTTTAGAAAATGTTGTAACTCCACGTTACACGGGATTTTCCTGTAACCAGTGCTCCACACAGCATACTTTATCCATGTTAGACGTTATATGCGAAATCGTTTTAGAAAATGTTGTAACTCCACGTTACACGGGATTTTCCAGTGCTCCACACAGCATACTTTATCCAGGGACGTCCTGGAACGACCTTAAGACGTCCTCCGAACATCTTTAAAATGTCCTTTGGAGGTCTGGTTGTACAGATACGTTACCATGTATTGACTAGTGTTTCACTGAAGATCAATCGTTCTCCCGCCGGAAATCCTACTAATCTCCCAAGTAGAATACAGAATCATAATTAGGTCATAATGATATCATAGGATGTCATCACATGACGTTTAATATTTAAAAATAAACTTATAAATGACCAAGGTGTCATAATAATATCTTTAAAATATTATTATATGACTTCTATGTTCTTCTATTTAAGCTGTTCGAGATCGATAATTACTCAAAATTGCCAAAATTGAAACTTTCTTGTAGTGCTCTTTCTAAAAAGAGATCATCAGATTTGTCCATCTTGCTGGAGACATCTTTTTAAAAACTAAAGGAAAATCGACGCACGTTAGAAAAAAAAGTCATCACAATTTTGAACGGTTAGCCGGAAAATTTTTTGCCTGAGAGCCGGAAATTTTTTCACCGGAGAATCGGAAATTCAGTCAAAAAGTCGGAACTTTCGACCAAAAACCGGAGAGGTAGCAACCATTCTCTAGAGATCTTCAAGTGATTGGACTCTATGTTTGGTCCGTCATATTTTTCAGAACCTGCTTAAGATAGAATGAGATAGATTATGCATAAGATAGAATGAAATATTCACGCATCTCATTCTATTTATACATCTCATTCTATCTTAAGTCTTCTGAAAAATATGGCGGATCAGAAATTGTCTAAACGGTGTTCAATAACTTGATTGAGGATCTTTAGTGTTTCAAATCTGGAATCGCTTCGTCAAAGACAAAGATATGTCTGACAGTATGAAGAAATATCAAACGTTAAAAATTCATAGATGAACGAATATGGCGAAATTATCGAACCTCTATAAGCGAGTTATATTTATCCGTATATCTTTCATTCCCCATGCAAACTAAGGTAGAACTATTTGCCCGAGACTAATATAATTTGAAATTGTAATTTACACTGCCTGGACTGGACCGCATCAACAACCCTTTCAGGAAGAACCAACAGGACGATATATTTCGCCGTCGGCGGAGATCCGTGGAGAACGATTGCCTTAAATCTCCCAAGACAAATGGCACATACACGACACGATTTCGTCCAGTCTTGAAAGAGTCGTTCTGTAATCACTGTGTGCTTTCGAGACACCAACAAAAAGCCCTCGAGTAGTGCATCAAAATTCGAGTGTATTTCGGAATAGATGGAGGAGAAAGGAAAACGGGACGAGAATGAGAAAAATGGGAAGGGAAAGAGTGAAAAAGAGACAGGAAAAAGCCAACATTAAGAGGCGCTGAGCTGGCGACACGGCAATCTCAGGGACTTGGCAGGAAAAAATCCGCCCGCCTCCGACGCTTGAAAAAAGAACTCGCTAAAAGGTCGTTAAGGTTAATGTGCCGCGAGGAGGCGAGGGCCTGAGAGCGTCGCTTACTTGTCTGCGGTTCATTTCGGAGGTGTGGAGGTGCCATTCATTGTGCAGCGACCAGGACGCTTAGCTGGATACTAGCGACGAGGAGGGATGACTCGTCACGCTCGTTGTATTTATTCTGCGTCGTTAGATCGGATTTGTAAAAAAAAAACGCTTGATTTACGTAAAAGCGAAATGGGCAAAAAGCGGTTGCACAGGAAGAGCTTTTCTTCCGTGGCTGCATGTTGGTCCATTAAATAATTAATTTCCAACTCATTATAACGATACGTATAAGTATATTCATATATTGAGACGAGAATAAAATCATTAATCCCGTCGAGTAGTGAAGCTTCACGTAATAATTACTTTACATAATAATAAATTTTATTCGTCGCCTTTAAATAGTGCATAATAATGAAAGATTTACGTCAGACAGGAAAAGATTGATCAAATAATTTGCATAATTTGCATATCACGAATTTACTAAATGCGCATAATTTCAGTCAGTATTTCATCCATGAAGTTAATTGTTATTAAAGGGGCCGATTATTCTCTTCGTACATGGCGAAATGAAGCTGTATAGCTGCGGGATGCAGAAGTTTTCAGTTTGCAAACTTTCGTTGATTATGTTGTTCGTTACCATTTATTCTTATTCAAATATGAACGGATTTATTGAACGTGATACAATAAACATCTGTTAATTAAGTATTGTAACATTTTTTTGCAACATTTCTATATAATTTTGCACACAAACATTTTATAAAATTTATTTATTTATTTTACTTTTTACATTTACAATATTTTATATTTTATTTTTACATGCAGATTTACAAGTAAAAATTTGTAATTCTACTCGTAACAATTATATGTTAACTGTCCGTCTGCATTCTGGGTCATTTTTGGTTCAAGCGAAATTTCATTCTCAAATTCCTTCGAAATTGCGAAATAAAGAAGGACAGAGCCAGCAATTCTCCTCCTAAAATATCTTGTAATATTTGTGGTTACATAATAGAAACGTTGAAACGTAATCCTGAATTCTTCTACATTTTTTGAAAGCATAGAACAGTAAAAAAAACTTGGACTGTACAAAGATTCAGATTGTAGAAGGGAGTGTAAAAATATAATTCGATAATATAACAAATAGAAGAAAATATCATTCATAAACAATTATTTTTAACGCGAAAATTAGTAATGAGCGTTCATAAATTGTTGGAAAATTGGGATTAAACAGCGCAACATTTTTCTATAACTCCCTTTAGCCTTTATGCCTCTATAAATTTCTAATAAACGAGTATTAAAAGGACACAGCGAGATACTCGTAGTACGAGTAACTATGTACAATTACGCAATTCTAGCGCGGATTTGTGTCATCAACATATTCTTGATTAATTCAATTTGCATCTGTTACTTACACGATGCGATAGACCGAAGTACACAATAGATTCCACTTCGATCGAATTATCTCTTCGGCACGTTCGCTAACTTTCCCGGAAAGACGACCGTACAGCATAATTTTGCAACGCGCGTACGATCGCGAGTCTGGTCCGGCACATGAAGGGAGGCGGACCATGTTGCATTATTATGTCGGCGAAATTGTGTTTTACGGCCAACAAATTTTATTACATGAACCCGGTTCGCGAGTAATATGGTAAATTTGCGGGGAACATAAAAAGGAAGCGAGAGATCACCGAAGGAGAGAGAGAAAGAGAGAAAGATAAAGAGAGTGGGGAAGAGAGAAGGGTACCTTTCGCACTTCCAAATCCTTAAAGCCCTTTAAGCCCCACGGTGACGCCGGATCTCACGTAGCTCCCGAACGGCGAGCGAAGGGGGTTGATGGGGGAGGACCTCATGGAATAAGCGCCGAACGATGGATGAATTGGAGCTTAACTCTGTGGCGGCGCGATTTGTACGCCCTCCCGTTTCCGTCGATTTGAATGGTTAATTCGCCGATTATCTCATCGACCTGGCCCGCCTCTTAACCCGGCTCCAACGACGTGTCGTGCTTTATGGTCTCTTCTGGATTCAAATATTTCACGGTTTGCACGGTAAGAAACGTTTCCGGTTTACGGATTGTCGAGTGAAAAGAGTAATTGTAACAATTAGATAATACAAGAGTTGAGAGAGTATACATGGCACAAGTGCAAAGCGGATTAATTGACACAATAACCACGCAGTTGCCCTTTGTGTGTGCGTAGTTGAATAGAAGGCATCATTGATGCCTTGATTCTCTTCATGTGTGTGTACATAACATATGCACATCACACAGCCCTGATCATAAGTACAAAGTGCAATCTCAGTTTATTGCATTTTCTTGGAAAAGGCGGTGATAAGAGTTAAAGGAAAACTAACAAAGTGTTAAAATTGTTGTGCAAAAACAAGTATATATTTATCAATAAAACTGTCTTTTAATTTATTTTTCGTTAAATATAAAACGTTTACGTTTCAATTTGTGGGGATGCTTTATAGTTATGGCCAAGGCTGTATGGCAAACCAACTTCAAATGGAAAGGCATGAATGACACCTTCTGTATATTATTTTCTTACTTTTCATATTACCGTCATGGGGGAGGAGGAAGATTGCAAAGTACGCGTTACACATTACAGGAACTCGCGAACGATATATCCTAGATAAGAGCTATTGGTTAGTCAGCTCGTTCAATGGAAACGTTGTTCCCTTGAATGGCGTGCGCACCGAGCTAAAAAGGGAAGGGAAAAACAAGGGGATGAAGTATAAGCCCGACGGTGGGAAAGAGACGGCGATAGACAGATAGATAGATAGATAAATCGAGAAAGAGCGGAAAGAGAGATAGCCGGGCCTGGCGTGGGTGCGAGAAAGCGAGCGGGGGGTGAAACGAAGGGAAAAGAGTACGAGCCGGGGCGGCGAGCGCACGGCGTGAGATTCTCAGATAAAATATCCAATTTAAAGTTTCATCGTAATTTTACGATTCTTGGAAGTAAATTAATAGTATTATCTACTGGCACTTCCAACCACCCTCCGCCGCTCTCCCTATCGCGACCCCCGCTGTCGCTTTTCCACCTAACGCCAGGCGTTCGCCTACCTTGTCTCCGCGAAGGGAACTTTGAGAAAATAAGCAGCCTATTACTCATTACTCGCCACGCTTATCAGAGAGGACTCAGAGGCGTCCCGAAGGATCTTACTGTTCGTCGAATAACGACTTCGACTTTGATATATAAGGTGTCCGAGATACAGCCGGTACGTGGGCTACCCGACTTCGGCGCGATAGATAGATTTAAGAAGTCGAGCCATTAACGAAGAAATTAGAAACCGGGAAAACGATTTGCACGGCGCGATTGCGATATGTCTTGCATGTTCTTGAGAAAATTGTTATCGGTCCGATCCGATTTTTTACACTGTCAGATATCAAAGGAATAATAGTGAATGGAAATGAGTCTTTGATATTTGTTGCATATATTATATGTGTACGATGTAACATAGTCCACGACGTATATCCGTAACAAAAGAAAATAAAATTGGTAAGAGGTACAGGCATTCTGTGGAATGTTGTCCTTCTTATGAGATCGTATCGACGGCCAACAAATATATCTATTTCCTTCTACCATCCGTGTGTCGTCCCGTCGAAGAATTTTACCGTCAAGCTGTCACGTTCACTTTTAAAAGTTCTTAAACATACGAAACATATTCACGGTATGTATATCCAGATCTTCGTTCCATTTCGAGTGATGGCGCGGCAAATTGGTATGAGTACAAAGGCATGCGAGTCCATGGCGGAAATTTAAAAGCCTCGCGAAGAACAGAGACGAATGACAAATGCGGCTTATTAATCTTATACACACTAGAATAATACAGATCCCGTTAAATTTCATATAACGGAAAATTTATTCATATTCTACTGAAACAGGATATTAATTCTTCCTCACAGTAACTTGTCAGTTGATTTAAATTTTGCGGCGATGTGACATAACTAATGTAATTTACGACTTAACTCAAGCATGAATGAGTTTCTACAAATATTAGGAAACCAATGTTAAAAATTAAAACTACATAATCACATATATTTTCTTATCTTTCATACGATATTAATAATGTGTTATTTAATATTGTACTATATCTCATCGATAGTTGAACAGAATATTCCATATATTAATTCGAGTCAAGAATTTGAGACTGGTATTTGTGGTCAACCGTTTTTTGATGAATAATCTGTTTCATAAAAGTGAGATTATATACGATATTCGTTAATCTCTGTATTTAATTTTTACAAAAATTCATAGTCTTAAAATATTTTTTAATTCGTGAAACGCTGATTGGGTTACTTGTTATCTCGACAATCTCAGATCGATGAGTCGTAGATTTTTATTATTATTTAGATGACAAACTCTATATGCATAAAACACTTAATACGTGATCATTTTTTTCTGACACATCTTCAGTCATATAATAATTATAGTTACTTATAATAAATTATAAAATAATTAGATTTTGAATAGGTATTTTTAAAGTAATTACTGTAACAGAAATTAAACAAAATGTAAAACAAAAAAGCTTTCATTAATTATGGTAAGATAGTACTCGAATTTATAATTATTTAAGCTAATATATAATTAAAGATTAGAAATTGATTAGAGATGAATCGTGAATAATAACAAATTTTTCAAATGCATTCGTAAAACAGACCTGCGAAATATTAATCCAAAATACGAATCTATAATTAATTAAATCCTCTTAATCAAAGATTGAAGATTATTTGCAATTATGAATTTCGGCCTTGATACGAGAAAAAAAATGTTTTAGCATAAAATTTAGCAAAATTATGTTCTTGGGCCGATTGTTTATATTGCCGTATTGCAGTGTTTGCTATACAAAATGTGCGCATTGAGTATTTTATTTGCCCTGAGGAACGCGATTTAACGAACAACGGCTGGCTGTGACGGTAAGACAATCCGGGTTCTCGCACGCAGTAGTCGAGGACACGGCATATGTAGGCCTGTCTGACGTATGCGGCTAGTGACTCCTGCGGAATAGTGAGTCTGCCAAGAGCTCCCGAGCGGAGAAGTCACTGGCAGACCATCTCAACGGCGAATATATGACCCAGATCTGTAATTTTTATCCGCTTCCTTATCCTTGTTCTTATCCCTACCTTCCGCCACTCCATTTCTCTACCCTCTCTTTATGCCAGCGCCATGGTGGCACGATCCTTCCGCGTTTCACTCTCCTAATTTCTGTTCTGCACCCGGCGATCTTTTTCTCGGGCTCGACCCTGATGGCTTGTCGCCAAATTGACGAGAGTCATCGGAAATTTCATGAATCACGTTGAATTATCTCTTAATACACACGATTGGATCATTCATGTCTTGCGTATTTTTTTTAATACTAGGAATACGTGACTAAACAATGGTCTCTATTCTTCTTTTTCTTTTAATACAACTTTATAAATATTTTCTAAAAATGTTAAAGTACATATAAGAATCACTTAATAATTTTTATGTACTTTTAAAAGTAATAAAAATTAATCCGAAGCACCCCATCTGTATATATCGTATGTTACAAAGGAAAATCGTGCACAAAAATTGAAAAATTTCTACATAAAAAGAATAATTTTGTTGAAATATTCAAAAATTTAGCTAGATATAAAGCTGAAAGTAATTTCATTGAACCATTAAAATAATTACATAGGAATCTTAAGCATAATGAGTAATGCTACGAAAAGTTTTGTATTCTAGCAACCATTTTGAACATCCTATATAATTATTTTAAATCAACAAAATTATTTTTACATATATCTGTATCTATAGCTAAATTTTTAGATACTTTGGCAAAACCGTTCTTTCCGTGTACCGTATCCATCTCGCGTGCGAAATCATCGTGGACCCGAAAGCCACAACACAAGTGAAAATATTTGTCGGCACCGAAACGTTTCAGAGATACGTCGTTTTCGATAATTAATAGCACGCGGGTTATCGAACCGCATAATTGAATTGCTATCCGCCGTCTTTGGCTGCATTGAATATTCATTGTCTTCTATATGCATGCACAGAATTTCAAACTAAGTCGGAACGCGGAGGGGTATCATCGCATGTCGGCGCATCGCGAGCTTGAGCGATTATGCTTGCATTTTCTTGCATAGAAAATAAAATGACTGCCGCGTCACGCGGCAGAATCCCCTGAAGTCCGCGCAGTACGCCTGTCGCGTGACTCGGACGATCTCAGATCGGATTTGCCGATACCATTTATGCGCCAGTCCCTGACTGAGCGGCCGACAGAACCACAAAGTACACAAAGCAGAATCTAAAGAGATCCCGGGGAACCGTGTCGTGGATAGCCGCTTAAACGGATGTCTGGGAAGGAGCTATTCTCGTTAACTGGATTCCAGATATTAAAACGAAATGAACTTCATCCGATAATATCCTTACAATATCCGAATGTCACATACTTCATTTACTGATATTAAATGTGAATCTATTTCAAAGGGATTGACAAGAAACGATGGTAGTAAATTTTTAATTTATATGTAATTTCGAACTGTCGTTTTTAGAACTAAATCCAATTTCTACTGATACACACAATCACATTCTCTTATTCTTCTACACAGGAAGGATAGTTTTGCTGAAATACTTAAACTAGTGCACTAAGATCCGGAAATAATTTTGTTCGAAAATAATGTCAAAATAATTCTGTAGAATTGGTTGAAGAATGTCAAAACTATTTACAGCGTTGATCATCATGCTTGAGATTTCTATGTAATTATTTTGATAGTCCAACAAAATTATTTTTAGATCTATAAGTTTTTTTTAATACTTTAGTAAAATCGTTTCTGAATGGTTAAATAGCTCATCACTTTACAGTATATCGCAGCGTTCATTACTCCTGTTACTTGAATTACGCGACAGAGATATGCCTGTAATATCTTAGTTTCGCTAGCAGAGCGCATCCACTGCGGTTCAGCAGCTCTCTCGTGGTAGGATAGCGTTTCGCATAGCGAAGGGTCCTAGTGAAGGGTCGAGAGCGAGAATATGGTCCTCGATAAACGGTCCAGCGTTATTCGGCGCGTGTGTACACGCGTGGCTCCTTTGACATGTGTACGGGAGCGCTTTAAGGAGAGACCGATGCACCACCTAACCGCCACCCCACACGAAGCTGCATATATCTAGGATGAGAATCTTAATATCCGCTTATGTGGAACGTCCTAATTGGTTTATTTTAGACCTGCCAGGTGAATTTGAATTATGGCGTTTTAATGCAGCCCTGTGCAACACTGTGGCGATCATCTTCGCAGTTCTCCCTCTTCATCCCTTTTCTCTATCCCTTTCCACCCTTTTGCTCTTTGCGCGTCCTCCTCTCATCTCATTCTGTCTATCGTGCACGAGTCAATTTCGGTCGATAGACACACACGACAGCTGCAACGTTTATACCGCGCTGCCGTGCATACCCTTAATATCCGCCTCAACCTGTAATTAAGCCTCCACTTCCCATTAGGCTCGGTTCCGTGGATGTGTTCCCCGCTCGGAAACCACCCTCCTTTTTTCCGCCAACTCACAACCCGCGGAACGGCGGATACTCCCGGTATCCTTCCTGCGATCAGTAAAATTATCTCCCGGTCGACATTCACCGGATACTTTTTAACGATTTCGCCGCCGTTGTCGCAGACGATCACGAAAGGCTTTTAGAGATTCCATTACGAGTATCTGTATTAATCCATTAAACGATTGAAGAAATTAGAACTCTCAATTAAGAGCTAATTTTATATTCAACGCTTCAATGCATTAACGTGGGTTTATTTTTTAAATAATTTAGTATTTACTGATTGAAAAAGATGTACATATTGTACATATCGTATGTAATAGTACTGCGTTTGGATAATTAAAATTATATAGATAATAAATTATACGTAAACATGTCTTAGATAAGATTTCGTTTTTAATTTATATAGATAGAATATAAGATTGTCTGTTCTGATAATTTTAAGATGATATCGCTTTTAAATAAAACAATTTAAAATATAAAAGTAATATATCATACAATACATGCATATATCTATTGTATAGCTTCATTGGTTGTCAATAATATCAAGATATATTATATAATTGAAGAAAATCTCTCTGACGTGTAGATAAAAAGTAATAATCAAATTCTTAGATTTTAAACATGAAAATACTTTAATATTGAAAGTACTTTCTTTTTTAAATAATAGATAATGAAGATAATGGGCGATAACGCTGACACACTTTCAATTAAATTAATGCTCAGAATTATAAATCCTGGACAGCACTGATCTAACATTAAACATCCGGTTTATAAAAAAGAAAATGTTTAAAAAGCTTACACTGAGAGGGGTGCGTGCTAAACTCGATATATATTAAGATTTGAAGAAATTGACACTCTTTTTGCCTAAGATAAAGAGGGAAATTAAAATAAAAATTAAACTTTTAGTATTAACATTTAAATTAAGTACTTCTTAGTAATTTTTAAAAGTCATAAGTTAATAGATTGTGTTAAAATTGTTTAAATTAAGTATTTCTTAGTAATTTTTAGAAGTCATCAGTTAATAGATTGTGTTAAAATTGTAGAATAATAGATCAATTATAACGGAATTATAGAATATTAGATTAATTAATGTCTGAGGATCTTTCATTAATAAAAGTAGATCAAACTCGAGGTTGAATATAGAATTTTATCTGTTATATGTTACAAAATGTTAAATACGAACGTTTACGTCGCATATCCACGGACAGATCTAATTTAAAAATAAAAAAAGATGCCAAGAATAATTCTTTTCGCCATGAGGCGTGCATAATCTCACCTTTGCCGACCTTCGCAACGTCGATAAGTACATACTTAGGAAGAGTCGTGGATCGCTGACGTATTTAATTTAGTGCAGCGGATATATACGTACACATTTATATATACGCCCCGGCGCAGTCCTGAGTAAAAGCTCTCTTCGCGCTTCTTCACAGAAAAATATTACGATGTTAGAGCGAAGGAGTGGGATCATCTTCTCTATACGCGACCGCGCGGTTTTCTCTTCGTCGCCATGATATATCATAAGTTCCATTACCCACTACCGCGTGTTACATTATCGCGGCACGTTTCAGCTATAAAGGCATCTGTCTAGTGAAATAGCCACGGTCCTTCCTCGTCTCCTCTTGTGTACTACAACGGATAAATTGAATTTAACCGCTCGAAGGGAGAGAAAGACGTGTCGCGACTTTTGAGGGTTGAGCTCTTTTGCCTCGATGGGGGAGTTCTAGCCGATGTAATCGGGTCCTTTTTTGGCTGATTATGAGTTGGATCTGATTAATTATACAGTCCGGATATCTGTCACATGATAAAAGAGAAAGAATATATTACTATATTTAAGTATTTGAGTCGAGTTTCAAACTCTCAAAAGTAAACAAGTAGTTACATTTCTCGATTGTAATTATAATTTTTGATATCCTATATGTCTCCCGAAAGGGAGTCAGTAATATTATTTAAATTTAAATTAAACTCTCAGCCAATTTGGACGTGTAATTATCATTTTCGCATACAGATATATAGATATATACTAATGGGAAACTTAAATTGGATCCATTTTCGAAACTTTGAAGACACCCGTTATAATAACGTGGATATTAAACGTATATTCAGGATGTTTGCTGCACCATGGGAAGCCTTCGAGTGCCGTGACTCGGTATTAGAGGTATCTTTCAATATGCGACCATGATCTCCGGGCTTCTCTTCCTCCTCCTTCCCAGCTCCGTCTCGTCGCCCATCCCCGCAGCCTCTTGCCATCCAGCCTCGAGTTCCACGTCAACCTCTGCCACGTTATTCGCTCGGTATTATGAATTTAGAAATATCATAATATTGGCGACATGTTTTCACGATATTGAATTTCAAGCGCGGTCTCTATAACGTCCAGCGCCGAGCCATGGAATACTTAACATTCCTGCTGCTCTGTATACGCGGCGCGATTTCTTGAGCAGCATTACTGCGTGTCGCGGTAAATGCCGGAAATTACACGGCTGGTTTCACAGTGTCCTTTGTGTCGGAATTTGTTCTACAGGATCGTCAGGCGATGTCTGAGAGTTCGACGCGTGACGGTGGAGCTTACTAAATCTTTCGAATTAAAGAAAAAAAGCCATTATCATTTCAACCATCACGTCTTATAGATAATATTCCTATAATCGATGATTTTGATCATAAATTTCCCTTTTGTAATGTTAAAGTAAAACACTAGACGTTACATTATTTATTAATCAATATTAAATGTAACAATTAATATTAAATTTTACAAGTTTAAGTTATAATATAATATAACAAGCTTTTTTTTATATTAAATTTATTTAATATAAATTAAATCTTCTATAATTTTTTATATGAACATTCTTACTTTGTAATATATATATATATATATATATATATTACAAAGTAAGAATTTTCATATAAAAAATTATAGAAGATTTATTAAATAAATATACTTATTTTTATAGGAATTTAAATTGTGTTCTTTATCAAAAATTTGTATTGTTTTTAAATATTATATTAATGTCATTATAATGAATGCATTTTAATATTTACTGTCAGTACTGTTGTATTTTGCAAAAGTTTATAGGCTTCTATTAGTTCTGTTAGATATATGAATCATTTAATTGGAATTATTTCAGCAAAATCCTATAGTAATCATCTGGGTTTAAATTATTATTATTACCAGACTTTTTCAGTGGTACGCGCATGTGCATTTCACGTTGCGAAATAAATTGCCTCTGAAAGTAAATTTGTCTCTGCGCAAGTGGAATTCTCGACCAGTTACCAGTTACCGTGTCGCTCTGTCGCGACACGGTATAATACTGTCGCCTTTCGCTATGTACTACATGAAAACATTTCCCTCGTCCAGGTCACGAGGAAAAAAGATGTCCCGCGTCTTCTCCGGCGAGACGTTTGTACACTGAAATTTAAGAAAGCTGCTCTATCTAGGCAACTTTCCACCGCGCCTCCATCTAGTCTCTCTTTCTGTCTCCCTTCAAGTCAGCAACCTGGCGCCCGCGATCGACGTCCAATCCTTGAAAAGCTGCACTCTCTTTGAGGCTCCTGGAAAAAGTTGAAAAGCCACCCCCTCGATCTCCACCACTCGAGCTTCAGTTCAGCCCCGCACGTCCTTTACGGACGGCACTGTCGCTGCAGCAACGACGCTGTTCTCCGACTCTCCTGCTCTCGCTTGCTTCCCGCTCTTCGAAAATCGTCAGGATTAACTTTATATAACTTCGCCCGGGAGCCGCGTATAAATCAAAGGAACGCAATTAATCGGATCTTGATTGCAATACTTCGCGGACTTTCAATATCCAATTCAAGGAAGCCAGTTCTGCTCGTCTCACCTGCCGGCACGAGTTTTCTGCCACTCGCTCGGACGATGGTCGATGTCTGTATTATCTCCAGCGTAGTCGCTGGATCTGTTATGGTGGACGAGAAATTTTTGTAATTTCTGCTCGTACGTGTGAAATGCGGAAATCGCATCATAATGCTACGATTAAAATGAAATGAATCTTAAATTACTTCAGTAATTTTCGAGTTAATTAATTTAATTATCTCGTAAAATTACAAAATGATGCTATCCTACACTGTAAAAAAAAGTATGTAAATTACATGAATAATATGTGTAAAAATTACTCAATTTATAATATGTAGAGATAAAATTGTGTAGGTTTTAACAAAAATTAGTACTTTTATCTCTAATATACCTATCTTTATATTAGACCAAAAATATCAATATATATATTTTATAACTTTTTTGTAAATGTACCAATTGTTGTAATAAGTGATATGTACACTACAATTATTATAATTTTACATGTAATTTGTTTACAGTGTATTTTTGCATAGTTTGAAGCTCGACATTAGCGATAATTCTCAGTAGTTCCTCAGTACTTCTCTATCTAGCAGATGTTGATTCCGCGTCAATTTGCGAGATTGTCGAGATTCGCCAGCCGGGACAAGAGAGCGCACCTTCCTCCATTGCATTCTGACCAAAGTTCGCCGCGGAACTGCGAAACCAAACTTCCTTTTCCGCGACGGAAGTTCGACTACCTGGTCGAGGCCGGCCGTTGGGTGACAATGAGCCTAAGGTAACCAGAACCGGGTGGTGTCTCTACTATTGTTGTCGCTGGTTGCCGACGGAGTTAGACGGTACCTGACCTCGGTTTCCGTGATTCACAGAAGTACCTAACCGGGTTCCGCCCTTTGAAGACGTCTCTCGCACGCTGACTACATAATGAGTCTTTCTACTTACATGGCACCTACGTACGTCCTAGCGCGAGTTCCAGCACTTCGTTGCTCCGGCAACCTTTGTGTTCCATCGCGCTCCTTCTTGATTCGACAAATTCGTATCGAAGTGCTGTCGCCCTTTACAAGTTACGTCTTCGGGAAAGGTATTTAATTCGAGCAACGAGGCGAGGTCGTAGTGCTCGAACGCGTAAAATCTACCGATTGCTCGGAATGGGAGAGACGAAGCCGCGTTTCAAGGAAAAAAGAATGTAATTATATTCTCGCATTTCAAAAATTTCCTTCTCGAAACAAAATAGTACAAATAAACCTAATGATTCGAAAATACTGCCGCGACTATTCGAAAGAACGGAAGAATTATTTCTCATTATATACATATATTTGCTGTTTACAAAATGAGTTAATATTTTTAAATTTATATAAGGCAATCGCGCGATGTGCTTTTCGTGTTACATTACGTTGTTATTATTACACCAATATAATTAAGAAAAGTAAGCGCTTGCTGCAACCGCAAGTGTGTTTTCCCCAACGTGCCATCTTGCCGAGGCATTGCAGAAGCGTGGATTCTCATTAAATGAGATTTGGGGTTTAATTATCTTAGAAGGTACGTTTACAGCTAAAATGCTTCAGCCAAGAAAATACATATCCATATATATTTTCTCGTTAGAACATCGAAGAAATTTAAAAAGATTGCTTACAATTAAGAGATATCAAACATAAACATTACTATTTGTTTATGTGATGTCAAAAGTATCATATTTGCTCAGAGTTTCCTATAATAAGAATTAAGCAAGTGAAGTAACGAATTTTAATCGGTTGCTTAAGTTGTATATAATAACCAAGTGAATTTAAATATAATATTGTGCATCTAATTGTAGCATCCTAAATATAATAAAGTCAGTGTTATCAATTTAGATAATATTTAGGTAGTTAATTAAGAGAAATAATCCTATTTTTTGGTCAAAGCGTTATTGTTAGTAATCAATAATATCAACATGCAAATTTTTACAAATACATTTTTTTCAATTCATAACTGCATTTCAAGTCTGATAAATCGAATTGGCGTACAATTTATAAAACTAAAATAATATATTTGCAAAAATTTGTATATTGGTATTATTAAGCATCAAGATCCGTTTTGATAAAGAATAATGTTGTTTCTCTTAATTGACTTTTTTCGTTGGTCTAATTTTAAATTTTAATTATTAGGTAGTTAATTTAAGTAGTTAGTTCGATTATATGCTGACGATTTGTCCTAACTCTTATTATAAGGACTCTATACATTTGTTTTCTCATTTATTTTTTGCTGTAACTCTTATACGTTTATTTCCTCGTCGAGTTTTTTGATTAAAGACAATGCATTATAAAAATTCGTAATACAAATTAATTTTAATTGCTTTTATGATCGCCGAAAGGTTAATTACAATTATAATTAGGTTATATATAACATAACCCTCGTGCGGACAAACGATTTGTTACGCAAAGATGATCATATACATCAAATATTAAATTGCTATTAATTAATTATCACAATTGTATACATATACATCGAATTTTGGATACCTACTCTACCAAAATCGCGTGAACATCCTAATGAATGATTATAATTGTCCAATAATAATATAACAAAATATTTCTTCATTAATACATGTTAATATATTCAGGTGGAAATGTAACGGTCTACACACTACAGTTAGTTTTACGCATAACATGAAAGCGCATGATAATCATTACAGTCAAATTATGTTTGTTACATAATTAATCTGTCCGTGATTTTCATAATAATCAATATATTATAAAAATAAGCAGCATACAAATCATTATAATGTCGCATGTGATTAATGATCGGGAAATGAAATTAATAATGAAATCTCGAACGTGCTAAAGGGAAACAGAAATAATTGACGTTTTCCCCATAGCGAGAATTTCAGTCGATTTTATTGTAAGAATTAATTACGGTTTTTTATATTTCTCTAAGACAATATGTAACTAATATCCCAGCAATCCGGAGCAAGGATTACAATTTGTATCATTTTCGAAAAAAATTGTTGTCATCTCTCTCAAATCGTATAAATGCGCGACGATGGAACACAGAACGGAGGAAAAGAAAAAGAAGCACCTCTCTCTTCCATCTTCGAGCCGAATCAAGTCTAGTCATCCTCCTTTTTTCCGGTCCCTTTCCGAGCAATGGCACGGGAACCGATAGAAAGCAAGAACGAGAAGAAGAGGAGGAAAAAATCGGATTGTCCGGTTTGTTGGACCGGCAGTGCTGACTCCGCAGGCTCAGCCAGTAATACATCAGGGGCTTACTTGGCTGGAATTCTTTCGTATATATATACACACACACACACATATATATATATATATATATATACTGTACACAACCGTTACAGCCACAACCGGATGCACCAGCAGTACCAGCACACGCTCAGAGATGCGGGAGTTACGAGGGATTTCTCCTCGTGCAGTGGAAAGAGTCGTGCACATCGCGGACGCACCGCGCGTTTATGCATTCCGGAATACACCCCGGATGATAAGGGGCCAAGTTTTAAAGTTTTTAATGCGCCGTCCCCTGGTTGATGGCTCGATCTGTCCGCGTTATTCCGGGCGTAAATCGCGGGAAACGTATCGCCGTCCGGCCGCGTTTGCACTTTGGAAATAACAGGATCGAGGGAAAGGATATATCCACGTATGGCGAACGTTCACGAGATTACTACACAAAATATTATTAAAATCTCTCGGGGGATAGAGAGATCATTTTAACTGTGTAAAACGGCTCTTAAACTTTATATTTCGCGTAACCGCGGACGAATTAACACAGATTCGACGGTGGTTCCCCGATGAATTTAACTCTTCTCTCCGGGTTTACAATCGCGCGATTTTGCATATACATTCCTAAGCGCGCAATATGTTTTTTATCTGCGACTTATCTAGAAACGGAAAATTAATTAAGTGATTTGTTAAAAAAATAAAAAAATACTGTGTGCAATTTTCAGAGTGGAACTCGACGGAAACGCTCTGCCTGTCGAGCGGTTAAGCTATCAAAGCGAAGTTGAAGCCCCGAAGCGATTTTCGGTGTAGCAATGGATAGAGGAAAACGAGGTTTACGCAGAACGAGTTGATATATATATTTCCATTCGATGGCATCTCGATCTTATGGGACAAAAACGTAATTAATTCCTGCTCGGAGGAACATAAAATATCCGATCGGATATAAAATATGAAATATAACCTTATTCAAAACAAAACAAATAAATTATCTGTCACTGTGTATATCAGAAATTTAAATGTATTTGGCGTGTCGTTGATGATAAAATAAAATTACGTCTAATTCTATTTTATCGATTCGATATTTTTTTATTATTCGATATCTGCGGCCGCTCGCAAAATCGACTGATCGGTTTTATATATTTATATATTTTTGCGACTTTTATAACTTGGAAAAAAACATATTTGTCATACAAGCATGCAGTTTATCCAACTATTTGTTCGCTTCTAGCAGCACAACTCGACGTAAACGTCAAGCATTACGATAAAATAGTACGTTCGAAATAAAGCTGTAAAGTTAACGTCATCGTATACTATCGGCAAACATGGATATTTAATTGTTTTGCGATAGACAGGAGGTTGTTTTTCAGATGCTTGCCGAATGATATGCGACGATAAAAATATTTCACATCATTGCACAATTTACATGTCGCAAGTAAATTGTTCTGGACATATTTTATACATTAATCTTTCTTACAGTTAATTGTAATCTTTCAATTAATTAATAAAAAACCTATTTCACTCTATTTTAATTTTTACAAGACGGGAACGCCACTATATTCTATTTTTTATGTTATATAATAAACTTGTTTTGCTGGACTCCTAATATTAAAATTAATCATTAGATGGCGAACTATTCATATTTCCAAACACACCTTACGCTTTATTTTTATACACCATATATCATAAAATATGTTTATGTGTAACTTATCTTTATCTAGATAAGTTATAGTTTTCTAAGCACAACACTGCACATATTTAGATAGCGACGCCAATTAATTGTAAGAAGAGCCAAACGTATATGAAACATGTAGGCTCCATTTCTAAAAGCGGCCATCGCAAATTCGCGAAGAGGACGCGCTCGTGTGTGTGGAATAAATTCACAGACTCATTCACAGCTGATGCTGCTGCTCCTTTCATCTCTCCTATTCTATCGCGGAATTAAGAGTCCGATGAAAAACGGTTTGAGATACGTTTGCATCGCTCTGAAGTGCATTTCGATGAACGCGATGCGTGACATGCAAAGAAATACGCCGGACACATTCCGAAAGTGATTGTACCCCTAAGGGACAGATGTGCATTATCGCTGCAAAGAGAGTTTGAAAGAAATTGTGCACGCTCTATCGCCTCTGTATTTCTAAAGGCGCGCAGCTGCAAGTAGGGGATTACCGGAGTCAGGTCTTGAATTAAAAGCTTGCTTGGAACTCATATACGTATACATAATTCTACCTGCTGTTTCAATCTTTAAAAGACCTAGGAAATACGCGAACATAAGTTAGGAAGAACGTGAGTTAGAAGAAGAAAGTATATAATGAAATAAAAATTAGATAAAAAGCAAAAGAAACATTTTGCTTACAAAAGTTGAATATTTCATTGCGAGCGTCGTGATTGACAAAAATTTGCTGGGAAATCTGAACTAAATCCTTTCGCAGCAATTGCTTTTTGTCGGCAAATGTAGAGTCGAGGTAAATCAAGATAAGAAGTTTAGAGATAAATTTCAGACGATAGGAATCATACTCGATATTCTTGGTGCAAATAAGTAATCAGATTAAAAGTTTCTCTCATCTAGTATAGCGTGATCTCCAATAGCGAGTAAATCACGTGTTGGCAATTTGTCTTAATACAATATTGCAGAGAGTAATATCATCGCGAGCATGCTGCAGACATTTCGAGAACTTATAGGAAATAAGCTTTTTGATTAAACGCACGTCACAATTTTTGAGATTCAAAAACGTACACATAAATCTTTTTTTCAAACTTTTGGCTTAATTAATTTTATCAAAGGACCGAAAAAACAAGTTTCGTAAATTGTGATGAATGTCTATTACTTTCGAAATTTGTGATGAATATCTAATATTTTACGGAGAAAATTATTGAAAGAAAAAGATTTATGTCCACATGAAAAGAATTTCGTGCTGAAGAATCTAAAAATTTAGCTAGATCGAGGGGGTAACCACTCTTGAATTCCGGTGTACACTCTGTCAGAAGTCCGGTGAAGTCCGGTGAAGTCCGATGAAGTTTGGTGAAGTCCGATGAAGTCCGGTGAAATCCGGTTAATTCCTCGAGTCCGACGAAGTCCAATGAATTCCTCGAAGTCCGGTGAAGTCCGGTGAAGTTCGGTGAAGTCCGGTGAAATCCGATGAATTGCTCGAGTTCGACGAAGTCCAATGAATTCCTCGAAGTCCGGTGAAGTTCGGTGAAGTCTGGTGAAGTCCGGTGAAATCCGGTGAAGTCCAGTGAAATCCGGTGAAGTCCAGTGAAATCCGGTGAAGTCTGATGAAGTCAAACGAAGTCCGATGAATTCATGAATTCCGATGAATTCCAATGAAGTCCGATGAAGTCTTGAAGTCCAAAATCCAGGTGTACACCTATTTTTTGAGTGGTTACCCCCTCGAGCTAGATATTTTTAAAATAATTTTGTCAGACCATCAAAATAATTATATGAAATATCTCTGATAACTTCAAATTAATTAATAGAACGTCAAAACTTTTTGCAGCATTTTTCATCATGCTTGAAGGCTCCACATAATTATTTTGATAGTCCTACAAAATTATTTTCAGATCTGTATCTAACAACATTTTTAGATACTTCAGTAAAATTGTTCTTTTCGTACACGCAAGACTTGCTACTATCTTTAAAAATATTCAAGCCAATAAACCGCTCTCATACCGTCAACGTTTCGCATTTATATTGAATTTATCAGCGACAATTCTCGCATTGAAATTCTTATAAATACTCATGAGATATTCTCGAAGCAAATCCACAAAAAAAAAAGAAGAAATTTCCGTCTGCGAAGTTCCTGTGCTCGTTCGAGATCAATGCGTGCAAAGAAAGTACGCTGAAATCACTCGATATGCATAAAATATATCGTAAGCTAAGCGCGTCACTAGCCAATCTTTCTCGACATGGAGTTCCAACGAAATTTCGCGGAAAGGTTTGAAAGCGGAGGGAAATCGACGGCACTTATGAGATAAATCCGTGAAGCAGCCCGTTGCCGTCGTCGTTGTCGCCGTCGTCCTCGTCGTTGTCGTCTTTCCGCTCTCGAACGTCTTTTGTCTCCGGCGGCATTGATTGAAGTTTGTCTTCCGTCAGAGGAGATCGTCGCGCGCCACTTCCGTCGTCGGGGAGGCCGTTATTCTATTACGCGCGTCGCGTGTCAAGCGTCAAATAAAGGGTAAATAAAAAAAGAAGGTGTCTAGAGAGAGAGAGAGGGGGAGAGAGAGAGGATAAAGGGTGCGGATACGCTCTCGGAGGCGGCAACATCCCCGGCTTGGCACTTGCCAATCTTTATAAAGAGATGCATCCCGACGAAGAGACGTGCGCGCGACTTGGGCGTAATTTTGATTTGCGGGACGTTGCTATATGCATGCAATGAAAACAGCAACGCGCAGCGCACGAGAATCGACAGCGAACTAATTGAAGTTTGCGTTTACCTGAAAGCACTCGCATTTACAACGCCGACGAAATTGAAACAAAACACAAATCGAATAATGACGAGTAAACAGCGCGAACTGTTTGCAATGCGCCGAAAAGCGTTTCAAAATGAATCGGCGAGGACGCGAGCGCCGCGAGTATTGGCGGGGACACTTTTCGGTTTTGAAAGCGGAATGCTTTTTAAATAAACTAATAAATATTTGTACTGTTGTAATTGCGTACGAAGCGTCGCCCAACGACGATGTATTAGCGAGAAGCGCGCGTCGTGCTGCACGTCGCATGCAATCCGACAGCCGATTACGCAAACCGATATACACGGACCGGCTGTGTCCTGTGGTTGCAACCGGCCATTAAATCAAAAGCCATTAAACTAATCAACATTATTTTAGCACTTTAGTAACGTTCCGGTCACCGGAAATTTTCGGCGTGCTCGCTACGCAAATTTTCATCATTTATTATTTGTGCATACATACTTATCCCGATTGAAAACATCGTAATTCGTAAATTTTTATCCATTGAATCTTTCTTCCTGTAAATTACGCCATGTGCACAGAGATTTTGTTCTCTCAGACGTTCTCTTTACATGGTGTACTGTCATAATGCTAATCTATAATTTGAATTATTCTTAACGGGAATAATCGTCAGAAGATATTTTTATTGGGTTGGAACAAAAGTGTGTAATTTCGTTTGTATCACGTCTACATTTTTTTTTAAATTCGGTATATATAGTAATTTTAATTAAGGTGTAAAAACATCTCGGGTGATCATTTACGTACCTACAAATATCAAGTGACTATTCTCAGTAATGACTCCTTTACTTTTAGTAGAACTTCTAATCAATATATCGTTAATTTAATTAAAACAGGAATTAAATTTAATTCAAGAAATATATTAAATTTGATCAAAATTTAATTTATTATTTATTAAATACATGTATTAGCTTACATTATTTACTTTGAAACTAAGTAATTCAAGAAATTGATTAAATGTAATCATATTTTAACCATATGTTTTGTATTAAAATAATACATTTTGACAGACATGAAAATTAAAAGTAATAAAATATTAATAATTGAAGCAATTGATTTGTTCTTTAATATTTAACAATGTACACATTTATTAAGAAAACTCACGTATTTTATGTTTTAAAACAATTAATTCGATTAAACGCTAGTCCTAAATAAATCTCAGCACACGCTACATCGCTGTATAACAATCGCCGACAAGAAGCTCTCTCATTCGATTTTCTAAGAGCTCGCACTTACGCCGTGAAAGCTTCCGCCTTTATCTCTCTCTCTCTCTCATTTTTATCCTTCTACCGAACTACCTTCGATTCGCGTCAGCCGCGATGCTTGTAGTATTTATCAGAAATTGTTGCGACGGTGACACTGTCACGAGGCTGCGATCCCTCGGGCAAAATCCACTTTCGATAGTCCCCTGGAACATTTGGTGCTACAAGAGGCAACTATGCGACTGTGCCAAAAGGATTGAAAAGTCAAATTGTTTTACCGAGAACGTTATGAATAGTATCGCGAAATGCAAGACTTCACAAGATTAAATTAAATAAATCTATTATCTCACACACCCATACGAACACACACGAAATACAAGACTGTGTGTTTAATTTAACATTTTCAATTATGAAAGCTACGTGTTTAATTTAACGTTTCCTAATGTGACATGTACACTGGCAATCATTAACGATAGCAGATCTGATAATGTTTTATTCTTTAGAAACCTTATTTAAAATATGCAGATGTAATATTATGATTACTTCAGTCATTAATTTTGTTCCTCGACTGATTCAGTTCGCGATGTATAAATAAGATATAAAATAAATTGTAATATTGTCAGGGTATCAACTTTTAATGCTATTAGTTTCTTTTCAAGTTAAGATTTCTGCAAAATCTGTTTGAAAGATTCATTCAGAATTGAATGTCTTATTCTCTATTGAGACGACATTCCGTACTTGCAATTTGTTCTAAATAAATTTCGAAATAGATTAGCATTAAAATTGATTTCTTACATTGAAGCATTGGGGAATAATTTATGAGAATGCGCACGGAAAAAAAATTTGTTATATATAAAAAGAATAAAAGAGTAAAAATAAGGCTTATAAATGAGTATTAAGAAGTACATTTATTCATAACTTTTAATATTAAAATACTAAAATATTAAAAAGATGAATTATTCTTCATTACAACAGCAAAATTACGCGCCATCTTAGCTGGCATGTTTGTTAAAAAATTTGATTTATATATATTGAATTTTTATAAGGAGTTATTTTTATTGTGTCAACAAATTTACTATGCAATTACGACAAATATGATTATCTATAATCACTAATTTAACTGTGCAACTTTGCTACTTTAACATAGAAAACTAGCTGTTTATATATTGTAGTTGTAGATTTGTTGAATAAGTGGAGTTTTCAGTTCTTTCAACAAATCTTTTTTTCGTGTAGTGATAATTGCTTACAGACATAATTTCTTTATTTTCTTTTTTGAACTATCAATCTTCTTAGTTATAGAACTCGCAGCAAGCTATAGCTTTGCTGAACTACTCAATCTATTTTTTCGTGCGTACGTGCTCCAAGAAGCCATTGCGTCTTTCAAACATCTTCACACAGCGTTACTCGTTCCTTTAATCTAATTCCACCCTCGAAGCCGCTTTTCGCGTAGCCACGCTACTTAAAACCACGGGTCTCCATCGCCACCGCCGCCACCCGCGAAATCATCCCTCGCTTCTTATATATGTATATATCCATCGGCGGTGCCAAGATCTCAAAGTATTGATAAAGAAGAACTCTATTCACACCGCTCACGAGTGTTGGGCAAGAAGGATGCGGGTTTAAAGGGGAGGAAAGGGGAGAGACGGGTAAGTTGGAAAGGCGATCTACCGGCAGATCGGTGGTGGTTTTGAGGGGGGTGGTATACGCCCACGGTGGGTACAAAGAGCCGCGAGGGTACCTGGGGGTAGATTCTAATGATGGCGCGCGCGGTGCCCTACGGCAAATATCTTTACCGATAGGTAGATATAACCTTCCGCACGCTCTCTGCGAAGGTGGGTATAACCATCCGCACGCTCTCTTAAAGCCGGTCTACAGAGTTCTCTTGCACCCCTTCCCTCTCCCCGCATCCCTCTCTTCTACTTCCGTTTTATCCTAGTGTCCTCTCTCTTTCTCTCCCACACCCTCCCTCCTCTCTCTCTTCCTCTCCCGAACACGAAAGCCGATAACGGGAAGGAACGCCGGCGGACGAGTAATACGGTATTCACGGCCATTATTATTTTTGCAAGTTATCTCGGCCCGGCCTCTTCCTACCTTCCGTTCCACCGGGGTACACGCGCTGCACCTCACCCACCTCAACCCCGATCCCCCTTCCTCTCTCCATTCGAGGCCTTTCTCTCTTATTTTTACCCGGATGATTTCTTTTCATGTCGTCTCTAGTGTATTTCCTTAAACGTTTCTTTTGAGCAGTTTGGAGCAATTCGGGACAGGCTTGACATAAAATCGTTAAAAATACCTATGCGAAAACCATAAATTTTTGTAGATTCGATTGACGAGTTGTTATATACGGTTGTACCAGACTTACAGTAACAATTATTAATGATTCCTGAAATCTTTTCGAGACGAAAATCTGATTTCCAAAATGAGGCTACAGTAGTTTTTAAATGAGAATAGTTTTTAAAGTCAATTAATTGAACTGTCCGAAATTTGCCCAGACATGGCACACTGCATAGTAAAAGTATTTAAAAGAATAGGAGAAAATGGAATTAATGCTTGGAAATAAATTCTTGAAAACATTAACATTAGATCTTTCTCATTTAAAAACTATTAGCCCTGATATTTTCGTATTAGGATTTTTGTCTCAAAATATCTCAAAAATCTGCTATTAACATTTGGCACGGTAAGTCTGAGGACTCTCTGTACATCTTCTGTAGAAAGCTATACTTACTGCAACTGTAGAATTATTCACTGTTCAAGTCCACGAGTCTTTAATTGAATAATTGACCTTTGATCGACACTATTAGTTTCGTATTAGATGATATGCAGCTTCATCAACTGCGATTTAAGCTGAAAAATCCGAAGATAATATTATATCATGGGTAGTAATTTTTATCGCAAAGAGTACAACGGTATGACGGACTGAAAGACCCGTCCGTCGAAATATGTGCGCTGTCGACAAACGCGGCACGCATGTGCGCTATATTGAGTTACTACATTTTACGAACCATAGCATAGCGGACGGTAATTGGACCGGACGTTACACTGTTTGACGCTGGTTACTGTCATATTTCGTCGCAACGCGAATGGACGGCAGGCTATGTGCTACTCCCCATTAAATCCCACCCTGAACTCTCACATCGTCCACGAGACTTTGCTATCTAGCGTCGGATAGAAGTGGCGGAAAATAATAGCATAACGACTAAGTTCTCAACTAATTATTCGCAAGCCCTTCTTTGCATACTCGTGTTTCCTCCATCGCATTCGCTGGTCCTGTCCCTTCCTTCTTTTCTCTCTTTCTCTCTTTCTCTCTCTCTTTCTCGTTTAAACGTAAATTTTATTTGCTTCATAAAGATTTTTATTTTAGTCAAAACTGTACAACGTATTATTTATAGGATGTCTTAAAATACAACTTTGCAATAAAACATTTTTAGTCAAATTTTATATAACATTTTTTTCTTATTCCTCGTTATAGAATACGCTTCCGCAGTTTCTCTGCTAAATTCTGAGACATCTTGTATTATTTTTTTAATTGCTTACACTTTTACATATTTTCCACTTCAAAAAACTTTTGTCACGAATCTTGTTAATGCTATAATTTAATTATGTATTATATGCTTAACGCTTGGGGAGACATAATTTCACATTCAGAACACATAATAAACAACGATTCCGTTCTATTCTCTCCCTTGCCATATCTCTCCGTCTTTCTCTCTTTTTTTTTTTGCATTCTGCATTTGGCTTGTTTGGTGTTTTTGTATTCCACGCATCCGATCTGTCCGTCCGTTCCGCGAGGAAAGATCGGACCTGCTATTTTTACTCGTTATTTTTGTTCACATGCTGGACACCGATAGCGTACGTACGCCCACCGCGTTTGCGTTAATTGAGCTCTTTTTGACGTGCTCGCCGAATAAATTGGCCGTGCGTTCATACAACGTACGCGCGCGGCGTTGAGATTCGACGAAACAATCATATTCGAGACACCGTTCCGAGCCGCGCAACATTCGCCGAGAGAAAACGATCTATTGGTCCGAAGCGCGAGCGCATATTTTTCAATCAGAATCCAAACACGACCGTTTCATATCTCGAAAGTTAAACTCCACGCTATTATTGTCTCATGAAATTTTCAGTGTCGGACATTATCTGCTCCTTCTTATATACATATAAAGAGAATGACTATAAAAGTAATGATTTATTTTTTAAATAACTATAATAGTAACGTGTTACTTTTCAAAATTAGTAACTCGTTACTTTTTGAAAAAAAAGAAACAACTATTGTAATTATTTTTTTACAAAATAATTTTTCCAATTTTTAATTATTTATATCGACATGCAATCATCATACTATCAAAATAATCTGCATCACACACATCTCAAAAGAATATGATAAAATTACATAAGGTTGTAACAGCGCATATTTTCTCGGATCCCACACGGCGGATGTTGCCCTGCGAATCAGTGGTAAAATCTGTGAAGGATCAGACATTCCGAAGCGCCGTTCCGGGCTGCATTTGCCTACGCTGTTGTTGGATTAGCACTTAAAGGATTAGGGCATTTTCTTTATCACGTTTATCCCACCACGTACCGCGGACGACGGTCGAAGAGAGTCAGTCACGTGGCCGTACGTGCACGAGAGAATGGTCGAGAAGCCACCCCCTCGTGCCTGCTGAGGGCGCGGACCGGTGAGGTAAGTATTCCGGCGTGTTTAGTATTCCAGCGCCATTTGATTCCTCGGCTTTGGTACGTGGGCCGCATTGTTTTCGAGTCTGACATCTCACTAAGGCGAATAAGGAGGGTCGAGTTCCGTGGGAATTCGCACAAGGAATATTATCGTAGCGTGCGGCCACCCTGGCATCTCTCTGTCGCCGTCTGTCTCCATCTTTGTCTTCCCTCTTCTCTCGTTCTCGCCCGCTCTTCCTCTTTCTCATACATCGCCGAGGCTTTTTCTCATTTGCTTTATAGTCGTATTACTTTATGTTATTATCGAGATACATTATTATCGCTCTGCCGATTTTATATGTGTCGAAGTTTGCTTGCTGCATAACTAATGGCGGCTTTCAAACACCGAGTTATGAACAGCTCTCACACATAAATCCGATATTTCGTAATAAGATTTTCATACTATATAATATCTTTATATGTTAAACAGTTTTATATTATTAAATACTTTTATTATTATTAAATACTTTTTAAATTTCAGTCTTGACCAATAATTTTCATTCATGAAAAAAAAAGAACTACGCAGTGGCAGACCGCACGCTCCATTAAATTAAATGAATCGATAACATCCTCTATATGAGCTCGTTGAAAAGCAGAATGTTAATTAGCCGTGTAACTCTTCATTACAGGTAGTATCTCATTACTTACGTATCGATCCAGTAGTTAAATAGACAATGGCACGATTGCGAGTGACTGATACTAGTGCAGTCTCAAGTAGTGATCAGCTCTCGCAATAGAGAGATCCTTTGTGATTTATCGAGGAATACGATTATCGAATACGCTAGAATGAAACCTAGCAACCGCTTACGCAATGTATTCGCATTGGCGTTATACAAGTGCACGAACAGCTTAAGTAGATGGGTAAGATAATTACCGAGAAAATTTGCCACTGACTTCTACATAATACATATACTGAAAAGAAATGCTGTTACATTAACAGCATTAGTTAACAGCAGTCTAATTGAAAATAATTTTGTTAATTCAATATTAATGAAATAAATAACATTACATGAGAGAACAAGAGCATGACGTATTTGTTTCATTAATATTATTATTGAATTAGCAAGATTATTTTCAATTAGACTGCTGTTATTCTTTAAGTAGGTAAGTGGGATGGTCACAGCACCCGAGGTAGTTTTAAACCTTGTTCTGGAAAAAGAGAATAAATAGTATTGTCCAGATGCTTAGAAGTCTTAAAGTTCATTACTTTTACATTTCTCTATTTCATAAGGAGATATAATGTAAATTTAACTATAATATATATAATATAAAAAATATACCTATTAAATTAAAGTTCTTAATTTATTAACGTGATAATCTTTATTAATACAAATGATAATAATACTGTACCTTTTGACTACATAAAGTTTTCACCAGCATTAAAATATTTATAAAATTTACATAAACAGAATATTAAAATAAGTTATTACAGTGGGACGTAATACGTTAAGAAACCAGGAGACGTAGTTAGATTTATCGCGTTCTTTCATACATATCTTATTCATGTATCTTTTATATTCGTATATTATTATTATTATCATTTTATTATTATATACATGTATACATTATATTATATATATCGTGTTCTTGTACATATATCTTATTTATATATCTTCAATTTGAATTATGTTTGACTACGTCATTTTTCAACATATCATGTTAAATGAAGACTCTGTGTATAATCGAGAATTGTAAAATATCATTACTTCGTTAATAAAGATTATCGCATTAATAGATTGACATTCTTTGCTCGTTGTTGATCTTGTTTTTACTTTGCATATTACAAGCCATATTAATATTTATTTATTATTAAAATTCTTTTTGGGGTGTTTTGAACTCTTCATACCTCTCACCCATTAACTTGCTTTAAATCACTTATCTATTTAAAGACTAACTAACACCGTTAAAGCAACATTACTTTTTTTCATGTACTTATTCTTTTTAAATACAGCTTCCTTAAGTGAAGTCCTAAAATTCCGAGTTAAATTCGATTTCTCTGTCAAATCTATTTCTCGTGATTGACGTATTTCACTTAAATGCATTACTGCGAGGCGATCATTTCTCCACGAATATTGTGCTCTTCGCTTACACGAAATCGTTACACAGAAAGCAAGCTATGCATTTTGCCAGTCTGTCGTGTTTTCGATTAAGATAAATCAACTTTTAATCGAGACTTTAATCGAAAGTAAAACGATAGTTTCAGAAGTGTCTGTCTTGTTCCTAACTGTTGGCATGTGAAAACAGAAATCTGAGATTATGATTCATACTCCCCTTACTTCACCGCGGCCCTTTACAGGCCTTTTGCTACCTTACACCGTCGACATTCATTATATTAATTCGAGAAATGTATGAGGACCATCTCGACAAGATATTAGCACAAACCAGGCATGAGAACCGCGGACACTAAATCTTACCGCGTACCTACGTGCCATCTTTCCGCAGCTTCTCCTTCTCTCCCTTTCGTTCCCTTACGTAACCGCAATTCCCGTATTGTAACTACGAGGGACACACTTACACACACACACATGCACACATCTATTTTATGCATACTATCAAGACGTAACACACACGAACGCATACGTACGTGGCCTCGCTACCTTGCGCCACGACTGGTTTTGCTCGTAAACTCGTCGCGCTGATCTCGACTCGATGATCTTGCGATCTCTCCCGTTTCTGGGGCTCGTTTGCTGATTAAGCGCAAGATTGCCCCTTCTGTGCGATCCAATTCTGTGTATCTGATCTTTTAAATCTTCGATATGCGTTTTCCCGGATCGGTCTGTTCAGTCCTCCGTAATGAACGATCGGAATTATACATATATTGTTTGCTAAAAGACAATGTGATCATAAAAAAAGCATGCCGGAATATAACGGTCGTGAATCATCACAAACTTTTTCATTGGTCCAATGATTCAGTAAACTGCAGTTCTCAAGAACGGGCATAAACTATATTGTTTCCTTACTTTAAAAGTATCACAACTTAAAAAAATATGATTTTTGAATTGTTACCATAAATGAGTTAAGTAAAGGTTATTCATTAAATTAATTTAACTTCAGCCAAATAGCACTTGTGATTTTTCAAACTAAAAGATGCTGTTCTAAACCGATCTCTGTCTTTGTAAAGATTCGCTTCTTTTTCAACAAAGGAGGCTATTTGAAAGCGACCTTTTTGCAAAATTGATTTTTAGCAAATCGATCCGGAGATCGCACATCCCTCTAATGTATATAATAGACGAAAGAACGTGTGGGAGCTATCACAATTGTTGCATCGTGCGATTTACACAGCGTATCCCTTTACAACATTATCGTTATCACGGTGTCTTCTGCGCCTTGATGTCATCGATAACGGCGGAATAACCGATATCGAAAGTTGCGGAAAGTGGTAAACATGTTTTTCTACTTGGCTATCTCTCATCGGAAGAATCGGCGTCGTGCAGGCATCGAAGAGGACTCATGCAAGTTCCTTTTGCGGAAAGCAATCTGGAAAACACGTTTCTCTCTCGCCTATTGACGTAAACACGCTTAGTGCGGTGGCCCAATCTCCGGAATATCTTTCGCGCGGTGAGACCTTTCTATGAATGAAATACCAGCGCACGAAAGCCTGCCGACAGTCAGACGTAAATAACAATGGAACGGATATAAACAACGTGGTCGAAGAGAAACTGGCTGATCCACTCTTGGTAAGTTTATATCGCTCTCTTTACAACGGCGAACGCCAAATCTCGCGCCGCAGTCCGTAATTCGGCTCGCGGTTTTCCGAGTCCGACTCGCGAAACTTCCGCGAAACTTGCCCGTTTGTCCGAGTCGCACGAACTGTTTTCGACCCCGACACTCGGCTTCGTAAACGGAAACGGCTGCACGCGAGGGGGTGAAATATCCGCCGTCGCGTCTACGCGAAAGCATCGAACGGGTCCGCGAATGAACGCGGTCACGTACACGGAATATTTCCTTTCGGCAACGCGGAAATTTCGAGTAAACAGATTCCTCGACCGGAATTCGCGATCGATAGGCGCGGCCAGGTCGCACCCTGCGACCCCGATTTCGAAACTGTCGCCTGGCGCTCGTGGATGACACAGAAAGAAGATGACTATCTTTATATCTTTAAGTACATAGCGAGGGGGTAACCAATAGCTAAAATATTGTCCCACAGATTACATGATTTTATGTGATTTCATACGATTTCATGTGATGAAAAATAATTTTCTTCACTATATATAAAGTTATTTGGTAAAATAAACGATTTTATCTGATATTATACAATTATTCCTTGTAGTTGCATATATAATTATCGGATTATACATAGGGATTTCATATAAATTTTCCAATGATTTCAGGAATTCTATCCCACGATTACATTAAGTGGTTACCCCCTCGGTACATAGAGAGGAAAAGCTTAGAAATAAATAATACTTGGCTATTAATCATACAGAAGATTGATATATACAGTGATTTTTTCCTTAAAATTATTAATAATGGATTTAATATGTAATGTTGGAAATAAACCAGCATTATATATAATATCGGTAATCGGTTTAAAACTTTTAATATTGAATAATGGATATTATTGACCGCATCAGCTCATTTGGAACTTTGAAATATTAATAAAATTATATGATATAAATGGACGTAGCCGCTCAGATAAAATAATTTTAATTACAAATCGTGAATATAAAAGAAAGAATTTCAAAAATGATAGCAAGAAAAATGTTTGCGTGCATGTTCCAATTCACGTTATTACGCTATTATACATATATATGTACACAAAATATCATAATAACTAAATCTGACAATAAATAATAAGATTAAGATGAATCGTATATGATATTTTATGCTCTTTTCAGGTGACTCCTTTCGAAAACTTCCAATACTACAAATTTCATTCTCCTTTTCTCCTTCGTCGCAACAAAGTCGAGGGAGCTCACAGCCGATCGATCATATAGCCCGCGAGTTCGAGATTTTGTTTTGCCAGGGAGACGGTGGTCGCCGTCTTGCTGGATGTGTTTGGACAGCGGAGCCGAGAATCGAACCGACCAGAAGAGGGTAAGGAGCAACGTCGTCATCGGTGGTGGCGGGGAGCGCGCGGAGTTCGCGTAGGAATACAACGAGGGGGTGTACAAAGTGGGTACGCGTGGAATCCTCTCGGGAATGGAGCAGACCGGGTCCAGATCCCAACTACCCCTTCTCTTGCCCTTCCACCCTGTATTCGCCGCCTATCCGGGGAGTCCGGTTGGCGCCAGTTACAGTGGGATGCAGACAGAAAGACGCCGCGTGTCGTAACCGTGGCGCCAGAGATACTTCTCGACGAGACCGACGGTCGCCCCTCGTCTATTCTCTTCCACGACGAGCGATCCCCCGCACGATCTCTTCTTGCCGATGCATCATCCTTTTGTCCGCGGAATGTCTCTGGTACAGTTGCCAGTAAAACGGTGGATTATTACGCGGTTTTGCTAAAACGTCTAAAAATAATTTTGTTGGGCTATCGTAATAATGACACACACTGAAAAAAATGTTCCGATCAACAAAAGGATCCAATAAGAATGGCACTTTGGTGAGAATACACAAAATTTCTAATTATCTACGATAATCATAAATTCTTATCAAAATGCTATTCTTGGACTCTTTTGTTGATTTGGGTCGGTATTCATAGTTCTTATATTCAAGACCGTCTTAAGAAGTCACGGATCAATCAGAGGACCGTATTAGCATATTAAGACATTATTTAAGACAGTCTTAAAATAAGAACGGACTATGAATACCATCCTTAGTCATAATATTTTTCTCAGTATATTAGAATGAATTTATGCTAGTTGGCAGAATGTCAAAATTTTTTGCAGCATTGTTATGCTTTCTCACATAATTATTTTGATAGTTCAACAAAATTATTTTCAGATCTGTATCCATCTAAATTTTTTAATGCTTTAGCAAAATCGTTCTTTCTGTACAGGCCTTTGGGTGACAAGGGTATGATAAATTAATTAGCACGCTCGACGAGTCAGCCGATGCTCGAGGGATGTTGGGGTATGTCGCGTCAATTATGTAACAATGTATATATATATATATATACATATTTTTTTAAATTGGGGCGACTATCAAATTACTGGGTATCGTACCGCGTGTTTGGACACTTAATTTTATTACTGGACATCATCAATCGCGGAGTAATCTGTTTATCAGACAGACGGTAAAAGTAAAACGATTTTTGTTACGATTATATTATACTTACCGATCGGATTATACTGTTTAGTTCATGGATTTTGCAGCTTTTGATAAATCCGACTATTTACAGAGTAGAAAGAATTGCACAATTGTGTTTGATCCCGATCGTCCCAAGGAAAGAAAATGCTTTCGTAAGGCACAGCGAGAGTTCAATCGTTTGAATAATTATTTTATATGTATGTATATCTATATATCTGTTGGGGGTGGGGAAGGCGTGAGGTGGATCTGCACATTCCGCAGTCTCAATTCAGCGAAAATGTAAATGTGAATTTACTAACTTCGCGCATGAAGTAACTCTTCGTAATAACTTGGCGTATCTCTCTCGGGCCCTTATTTGCGTTGGCTTCTATCGCGACGATGACAGAAGGCCGTTACTTATACACTAATTTTCATTTTAAAGGCCGACTTTAACGTATGCATTTCGCACCGCGTATCATGTAAATAGCCTGCATTAAGCTGGTTTTAAATTTAGAGCGACTCCAGAGGTATCTTTTCTTGTAATACCTCGTGTAATTGCCATCGCATGTATAACTATCCTTAATACCTAGTGAATAAACATACAACATGCATTTATATTATTACACCCCGATGGAAGAACTCGTTGCTTCCTGTATAACTTAGAGAGCGGAAAAAAAATTGCTCCTGGAAATCAGGCGATTTTGATGTAAGTCTAAGCTGCTGCTAACAAAGCATCGCATGTATAACTATCCTTAACCTTCCACTCGCAACACAGGATCTTTGAAGGCACTATCGATATTCTGTTTGTAAATTCTGGTAGAATTAAATCTGTAAAAAAATAAGTAAAATATAATCCGACTTTTATGATGATTAAAACTCATTGTTTAAAGCTTTCATATGTATATCAGAATTTTTTAGATTTTTCTGTAATCTGATATAATACACAAATTTGCTCTGTTTCTCGAAGATCCTTATTGCTAACAAAAAAGTTAAAATTCCATATTGGAGGATTAATATCTCGTGAATAAATATACAACATACATTTGTGACTATTACATCCCAATGGAAAGAGAAGAGAGAGAGAGAGAGAGAGAGAGAGAGAGAGAGAGAGAGAGAGAATTCGCTGTTTGTTGTATAACTTGGGCGGCGGAAAAAAGATCGCTGCTGGAAACAAGCGATTTTGATCTAAGTCTAAGCGTTCGCCGCTAACTATTTTGACAGCCGCGTTGCTTACTGCAAACTAACTTTGACAAATAGATCCTAGAACGAGGCCACGGTGCACCGAGCATTCGAAAAAGATCGAGTGGAAATGGAGGAAGCACATCGTAAACGTGGCGCCGGATACTTTATACCTACCCTCTTATATTCCGCGCAAAGGGGTTGCTGCCCCGTGTACAGTCTATAACAGAAATTTCAGTACTATTACTGGTATCCGGACTGGATATCGGTGGCTCCGGCCATCGTAGTGGCGCAGGCCAGGCGAGCCGTCTTCCTCTTTGTTCGCGAGCCATGCACTCCCAATATACTCCATATCCGCCGTTCTGGTTTCTCGGTTTTTTTTTCACATTTTTTCTCCTCGTAGCGTAACGCAAACGGTACGAATGACACGAGCGATTCAACGTGAAAGAACAGGCAAAAAGAATTATAAAAGAGCTAACAGTTCCTCTAAAGAATACAATTTAACCACAATTTTAATAATTTTATAGATAACGAACGATTATCGTGACTCCAGTTTTCTAGGCAAGTTCATTCGACGAGACCATCTCATCGAAATAAAATCTATTGTACTTTTCATTCAACTGTTTTCCGCAATTTTCCCATGCTTACTCTTGGTTATATGGTATACTCTTACTGAAACCCCGCCGCGCATTCTATCTTCTATGCCCCGGCGCCGTCCTTTCTTTTTGACGTTCACCCGACTTCTTGTTACTGGTAAAACATGCATACATTTCCGTTTTAAACTAGCGGCTGGCCGGCGTTCCGCCGGACGGATATTTCTGAATTATGAACGGGCCGTCGTTGAATCATGTATACAAACTCATGTATACGCCGGACGAGGATCTTAATGCGAGTACGATTGTTTTATACTTATCTCGCACGGACATGCACCGACAGATTCTCATCTGCGTCGCACTCCTCCATTAACTTCACCTTCGCCTTTTTGGCGCTTTGATACTTACATTACTTAAATAATAAATTATTCCTATCAGCTCTATTTCCTTTATTAGCTTTTTTTTTAAAGACTTGTTTAACTGTATAAATGACAGAAAACTTACCCAACGTGTAACCTTACATTATTATTATTATTATTATTAATTTTCTGTCTGTAACTGAAAAAAAATCATACATACGAAACAGAGATCAATCAAATCATCACAGGTCTTACCATAAAATTCCGGGTGATTTATTTAACGGAAAAATGATTGTGCTTTGAAATTTTACGAGCCATATGCAATTCGCGAATTAATTCAAAGCGCACGTACAAGCAATTTGAATTTTGCTATTTTTTTAATAAGTTTTTATAAAGCGCAATAGCTATATTTACACCTGATACGTGTTTCACATTATTTATAACAAATGGCCGTATATGTATAAAGTTGTAAAAATCGTGCTTGATTAAAAGGCGGTAACCATGTCCTACTTCCACCTGCATTTACGACGCGTAAACGGCGCAGTAAATTTTTCCACAGGCATAAATTTAGAATTTTGCAGAGTAGCCGTGCTCGCATTATGCGGCTCATATATCGTCCAATTTGAATGAGCTCGCTGATACTTGCTCGTCTACCTCGTTGCAATTTTAAAGAGCGACTTGCTCGTTTCCACGTGACTGTACATTACTCGGCTTAATCTAATGAACACAATTAATACGACATTAAAGCGTACCAAGGTTCCCTCATCGTTGTAAACACTCCAGCAGGTAATGTACACTTTGTGAAAAATACATTGTTAAGTACACAAGAAGCAATGATAAACTAATCATTTGAATTAAATAATGTTTTGTTATTTTTAACTTCCATCTATGTCGAGATGTAAATCAATTCATTTCTGCATCGTTAAATTCATAATATCAAATTATACCCAATTTTTTATTTTTAATCATATCTATAGGTCGTCACTGTTCCTATCCAATATGTCGTTAATTTTATTAAAATAATGAAGTTAAACAATTAATAAATTTGTCATTCAATACTCCAATCATTGCGCTAGGGTGAAAGATTGCTGATGAAGACTCAAACCATGAGTGAAGACGTTCAAAGTTAAGGTTTACATTTTTAGTATTAAGAAAAATTGCGCTAATTGATAACCAGCGTCGACTCTTATTGCCTGTATTACATATTTCATGATTTTATTAATTGTTCTAATTAAAGGAGTCTGTAAAAACTTATTAGTTTTTTCGTTAATTTGTGATTTATCATTGAAGTTAAACAATTTAATTCAACAAATTGTATTAAATTTGAGTTAAATTTATGTTTAATAAACGTATACCTTAACATGGATGCTGTTTACTTCAAAATTAACTCAGAAATTAATACAGAAATAAATTAATTTACATTTTGATGCAAATGGAAGTTAAAAACAACATAATGTTATTTGTCTCAAGGGATTGGGGTTGTCATTGCTCTCTTAATATTATCTAACAGTGTGCTAATTTCAACCATATTAATGTACGCACTTAATAAATAATGAACTAAATCCGAATAAAATTTAATACATTTTCTTGAATTAAATTGTTTAAATCCATTGTTTTAGTCAAATTAACGATATATTAGAAATGAATAGAAGCAGTGGCAACCTATTGAAATAATTAAAAATAACTCAAGTTTTAAATTGTAAATTTAACTAGAAAGATAGACAACATATTTCTCATATTTCTCTTGATACGTAAAAATGCGTGTTTAATACAGAAACTCTGTATACAACCGAGCTCACGTAAGTAATAAAAACGCAAAATATTAGCAGTTACGAAACATGACAGTAACAGCGATGCGCAAACGTTTTTTCGTTGTGCAATTAAACGCGCGATAATAAGTGCCGCTTGATTATCACGCCGGAAACGTGACTTTTTGGATTTTCCAAACTGCTACCGGAACTGATGGAGCGTCAGCGTGTGTACGTATTAGTTTGAATGATGAAGCAGAAAAGCAATAGAGAGAGAAAGGAAAAAGGAAAGAAAGAGAGAGAAGGACAGTGAAGATAAAGAGAGAGGAAAGGGGAACGGAGGGTAACGAGGGTTAAAGTGCGAGTACTCGTCAATTATGAAACGCTTCTCTCCATCGAGGGAAATTGCGCCCTATTAAGGAAAGTACTACGTGTCCGAGTGAAATTTTCGGCCTGCCGCACCGCCATTGCAGTATGGATAAAAACAAGCGGGGGAGGAGAAGGGGGTGTGCAATGGCTACGGAATAAATCGCCAGCTCGCACGCAGAGGGACAAAGCGATACCTTGACGGTATTAATAAAATTATTATCCCCGGGCCAGATAAATGGATCACGTGAGGGCGAATACTGTGAGAGATTTATCGCGCCCTTTTCAAGGAAGGGAGAAGAGAGGGGGAGGGGGGGGACGTCCCTATGTATTGTACCTATGTTGTTGTTGTTGTGCACAATAAGGACACGTCTGTCTCTGGTGCTCGGCGCGACGTGATTTCGTCTTTGCTTCATTACCGAGACTTCATTACTGTAATAGCGAAACAGTGTTTCGTCCTCTCGGTATGACAAGATTCTACTCGCGCTATTCGGACTTTATTTGATTATCACACAATGGCTTTCCTCTCGCGCACCAGCGCACCTGATGCAAGCAGACTTTCTCGGAAAGTATGCGAGAATGGTGCCGGCGCCAGTCCCCGAAAGTTGTTTCCTTCAACGGAGAATCGTGATTTACATATGAACGCGAGAGACGCGCACGGCCAAAAGCGCGCAGGCATATAAATACGTTTTGCCGTTCGTGCGTGTTGTGTGTGTGCCCTAAAAATTTCGCTCGTATTGTCGCCCGCCGATGCTCCCGCGGAATATTTCATCTCGCGCGGCGTTGACGGCCGCGCGCATTCGGAAGTTCGCCGTTACCTTTTTCCCGTCCGAAACTTCCGCGCGCGCTTTATATGAAATTGATGAACTAAGGAAGAAGTATTTTATGTACCGGCGTGGGCGTGCGGTGCTCTATGCTGCACACGGTGGTATCGCGGACTACGTGCGGAGATATACGACCGTCTCGAGAGCACGTATCCGCGAGTTTTTGTTCGTTAACCGGAAGCCCCCGAGTTTCGCGAGGCGCACGACCAGGGAACGGATAATGATATGCGGCGAGGAAAGACGGCGTAGCTTGTAAAGCGTACAAATGAGAGCGCCGAATTTGTCATCGCCGTGTTCTCGCGACGCTTTTCAGGCTTGCGGTATCAAAAACTTATTTTATCCATATAAATATACAACCTCCTGTGGATGTGTCCGCTAAGGAGGCCTGACTCGAAGCTTTGTGGTCGGCCGAAGCATTTCGTCCTGGTCCTACACTACTAGACTCATCAGTAAGGCGATGTAGTGTGTGGGACTTGCCTTAACCCACACAACGAGACGCCTGGAATGAATCCAGAATGATATTCTATTTAAAGGGAATTCGCGCGGCGCGGTGCTTACGCGAACCGAGTGAGTTCCGTGGACCTCTAGTGGCGAGTCGGCACAAACCCAAGCAGAACAACAAGTCACAATAACGTCAAAATGACATTAAAATAAATTGGAAATAAAAAATGACTTTTAATGATCATTTTAAAATTATTTTGACATTATTTTGATATCATAATGACTTGTCGTTTTGCATAGGAAAGGTATCTCGAGATATTAGATATCAAAGGAACAAATAACCTAATTCTTTGAATTAAATAACATTTATTTTCAACTTCCATCTCTGTCAAAATGTAAAGCAATCCATTTCTGTGATTTGTTTCAAAGTAAACATTATTTACGTATGTATACGTGACATTAACGTATGTACTTAGTAAATAATAAAATTAATTTCAGTTAAATTTAATACATTTTCTTCAGTTAAATTATTTAATTACAGAATTTTAAATTATTACATTATTAATAATCGATAGTTTTTCATATAATATATAGTATACCAAAGGTGCTTTTTAAGCACAAGTTTTACGCCTTCGATACACCATAACTCAAAAACCATCCATTATTGAGCTTTGTGTCTATTCTATAATATCTTTTGTTCACCACATTATAAGCTACATCATATAAAATGAAGACTATCTCATTTCACACAATTTTCCATATAATTTTCTTTTATCCCCTATTAAAGTTGTGACACTTTTCCATATAAGCAATGTGTCGATAAATGTGTCGTTTTTTCATAATATATTGATTTTTAAGATCAATTTTCTTTTATTATCTTAAAAATACTAATTCTGAATTGTGTCACTTTTCTATTAACGCAGCGATATATTATATATCTGCATATTTCACGAGCAACCGCTACTTATTTGTGATTTCCACAATTGTGGAAATTCCGAAAGTCATATCTCGGTATTTGAGAAATTTCTATCTCACATTTCACACAGCCATTCCGCGCAAAGTACGCTCTACGTCTCTTTCGATAGTGCTTGGGACGTCACTTATTCGCACCGCAATGGAACTCGTCCCAACCGGGAAGAAAATTAGCCTTTGGCTAATCGATTAGCTCGATCGATAGAGCGGCTTTAAAAGTAATTTTGAATTATCCACCGGTACGCTTCACGCGCGGTCGAATGGCGATAAGAGAACTTCGACCATCGAATAGTCGAAGCTTTAGAATCTTTTTCAGGAAGGAAAAACTGCGTCGGTTCGTAAAAGCGCCTCGGCCCTTTTTCCAATGACACACAGGTCGTCCCGCTTCGGCAAGTAGCAAAGTGTGATAACACCATGAAACTTTTACGGGTAAATAAAGACCAATACACGAAACAACGCGACCATCGTAAAATTTTTACGGGCCGGAAGGGCGTTCTCGTTTCTTTCGTTTTTTTTTTCTTCATGAACTCTCCTAGTCGGAGAAATATCTCAACGTTCCAGTATTCCGAGAAGCCGGATCCGCAATCGCGCGTTGTTATACTCCTTTTATTGTTCTGTATTTTTCGTTCAATAAATAGTTTTACGGCGCAGACATTATTAGACTTTATCAACCAGTCCCGATTTCGTTCGATCATTGCCGCAACAGTATACCTCTTTGACTACGTGAAGAATATATAAAAAAATGTATAGAAGTTTATAGGACATTTCGAAAGAATGTCTTCGAAAATGCCATATAAACCTCTATACATTTTTTCTTATATATGGAAAAGACGGTTTTGCTGAAGTATCTAAAAATTTAACTAGATACTTCAAATAGATATGAAAAAATAATTTTGTTGAGTGACCATCAAAGTAATTATGTAGAATGCTTGAGTTAACTACTAGAAAACTTTTTACAGTATCGCTCATCATGTTTGAGTTTTGTACATAATTATTTTAATGATCTAAAATTATGTTCAGGTCTACACGAATTTTACATTAACAAAATCGTTCTTTTTGTGTAGCTCCCTTCTACATATATATATATATATATATATATATATATATATATATACATCGATATCATATATTATATCTAAGATTCTTATTATAACATTTAATACTTTGAATACTTCCAAATTATCATTAATAGGATATCTTACATATATTAGTGTCATACTAATTCATCCAGACATTCGAGCTGAATAATGTATAATCTGATGAGAACATCTTCTTATTATACATAGTATAAATATATATAATTTCTTCTCTTAAATTGAGAACTCTGGGATTATATGCACGGGTAGAAATTTTCGCAACGTCAAGGTTGGTTTCCAAGTTACCATGAAGTTCTTCCGAAGTTTAATGCAAACCTTACAAAACACCTCGTATCATCGTTCCGTATCGTGCGATTTAATATTGAAAATCAAAGGATGAAGTTCCAAAGAAATAAGTAAATAAAGGAAAGCCCGCTTTTTAATTAGTTAAGAAAATTCGCCGAACTTTCGGGGGGCAAAACGCCCCCGTATTACTCGTTTGTATCACGCAAATACGGGCTCGAAGAGACCGTATAATAAGCTAGTCGAGGCACTATAGGATTTCGATCGTTCTCGACGAAGTCTGGACACAAAGGCGGCATTCTCGGACAAGAAAGCGGCAGTGTATACGAGACAGGAAGAGAGAGAGAAGGCGGTGAAGGACTTGCCGCGAGCGTTCGGGGAAAGGGGTGAAATAAGGGCGCGCGAATTGCGGCCCCGGAACGCTCTCCCCGAACACACAATAAAACCCCATCGATTTTCACTTAGAGAAAACTCGGGTGCTCACGTTTACATTTATTCGAGTTATCTTGGTTTGTCATTCGGGAAAGAAGCCAATGCATCGACGAGAGCGCGCGACGGAGAAAAACTGCATTTCCGTCGTGATTTCCACCAACTCGCTACCAGCCCGGGGATCCACTTGCATTGGTCTTCATCCCTTAACCTAAAGGACGGCATTGCTCATTGGCGCCCTTATCGAGCGCCTTATCACTATGTTATTTATTATTGTCGGTCGCGGAGAGTACATTAAATTTCCATTACCTTCCTTAAACACGAGCGGGGCGAGAATTCGATTCGTTATTTATGCCTTCCTCGTTTTTGGATAGTGAACGCGTATCCTGCGTATGTAGTTTCCTCCTTGATATGTTTAATGCACTTTAAAAATCGGTATTACTGTCTGCTACAAATAATACAGTTTTTACAAAAATTACTTTGTAAAAATAACTAATTATAGTTACAGTTTTTTCTCCCAAAAAGTAATTATAGTTACCATTGCAAATTACTGATTTTAAAAATAGTAACGCGTTACAGTTATAATTACTCAAAATGTGATGAATTATTACTTGTCAGTTACTCTTTTGTTTTGTAATTTTTTGTATTGCTATTTTAAATATGTATATTCGGGTTGTGTACTGTAGCACTTTGAAGAGAATTTGGTGTCCAATTGTGTAATACATCGTTTTTTAAACGATATATTCTTAGCTTGATTTAATTTTCATATCCGTACTTTGCCTATATATCTCTCTCTCTAAATACATAATCTTTATTAAAATCTTTCATGAAACTTTTTGTAATAATCGGCGTAACGTTCGCATGCACACTTACATATATCACAGGAGCTGAAATAGCGATATTTGTAGCTATTGTTTGTTGGAGAAGCAGCGAAAGCGGAACCGGCGCGCAACTGGAATCTCGCTTGCCAATCAATGGCGCTCACAATCAATATGATTGGTCATGTGGTGGAGATAAAATTGAGCACATTCATCAAGCCTTAGTCAGACTGATGGCCGTAAACATGTTCCGGTTTTGTGACAAGTCTGGGTATCAAACAATTTATGCAGCCGTCGAACGTGAGCGGAATTGAACGGTACCGGCGCGGCCTGTCAAAGATCTCATTCGGCTTATGTTAAAATAAAAATGGAACTTAATCTCCCCGACGTCAGGTAGAAATTTATCGTCTGTTTTGTTACGAGCGCTTAACTGACATTGTCGTTGCAGGCGAAACATTACAATTTCACCCGCATTTAACGGAATTTATGCCGGATATATAAATATTATACAAATATGTGTACAGCTCGGTTGAAAGTTTAAATCGTATCCCTTTTATACAATTTATTTTGAAATTTTATCAACACCGCGTAAAATTTTATCCACATCCACGTAACGGAATCCTTTTTTTTTTTTTTGAGATTAAAGGGACTCATTAAACAATATCAGTTCTTTGTGATGCAGTTTGTAATTGTGCAAACGTGCAGGTGAGTTATTAAGCTTTGAATTACGAAGTTAATGAACAGATGATTATTAAAACTGTCGCTATCTGCGATGTGTTCCGCCAAGCACACAGCTCGCCCGGATAGTTAATGAAATTATTTGGGAGGTATTCCGGATTATCTGTTTCGGGCTCACTGAGCGCTTAGTGCTACATGCGTACGACACCTCGTATATATACAAAGAATAGCGTCCGCGCGATCTGCGGCATTTTGCGTAAATACAGCGCATTGTATCGAATAAGCATTCCAAATTAACGCGCATCTACTGCAAACGATGCTTTTGATGATTTAGGGCAACTTCACAACCAAACTCCGATTAACTTAATCATCAGCATATAATAATTTTAGTATATAATACAAAGTTATTAATTTAATAGAGTTACGTTTATTCCATCGAAGAGATTAATTAAAATTAAAGATTAATCCTAGAATACTATCGATACGTAAATTGTACGTATAAATAAATGTAAATATTCTGTAATAAATCTTCTTTCATCAAAATACAAAATTCATTATAAAATTGCATTTTACATCATTATCAACTTTTTTTTTAAGTTAATAAAGATTACTTGTATTTATAAAAAAGTTTAAATTATAAATAATTCGTCATCAAAGTGTTAAATGTATGATAAAAACTTATGTTACATTAATGAAGAGCAGTCAATTTCTTTGTACGTATCGATAGCAAACTGATCATTCAATAACAATAACATTCTGGAGTTAAGAACAACGAACTGTATATTACAGATTTTGTCTTAAGCGATTTTGTACTGGCCGAGTTATTCGCCGATTAAGTTAATCAAAGTTTAATTGAAATCGCCCTTAACAAGACGGGATATATCCAATTTTGTCGAAGCGGTACAAATTGCATTTCGTATAAAACTTTAGGTAATTGCAAAGAGTATTACTATGCCCCGTTGTATTCGCGCTCGGGTCGCTCCACCTAATTTTGAGACCATAAGTATAAACAACTTCGTTTACGCTCTCATGTTGAAATTTGTTAATGTATCGCTCATTAGGCCGTAATGAAGAGTAAATAGAGTTTGCTCTCCCTTGTAGTCGGAGGACAAAAAAGGACCGTAACAGAATCAGCGAGGCATGCAAGCTGTGATGCATCGAGCGCATGTAGCGAAAATGGGCGGGGATGAAAGTTAAGTTTGTTCCACTTTTATCGTGTTGCCGCGCGGCAAAGTCTACCTCCGGAAGCTCTGATGGCGGTAAATTCAATAATGTTAGAATATTTTTGATTATTTAGATTAGAACCATCCGGTCTCGGCTGCCTCGAGGGTATCCGGTGGCATTATTTTTCCCCAAGACCGGAATAAAATATACTTTCTTTAACACAATTATGCAAATAGCGCCGTCAAATGTACCCTTCTACGGAAACTACGGATCGATATTGGGCTCCAACATCGCATGAATATAGACAAAGTTATGTTATTAGATATCTTACTCCATATTATAGATATCTTTAGATTGCATTCGTATATGGAATGCTTTATAAATTATGCATACGTTATTACCTACATATGTATGAACGTACGAAAGAAGGAGGACAATTATTTTCATAATTTATAATTGTTTTTCCTTGTTAAAATTTAGAGGAACCCCTCCTCTTTAAATTTTAAGGAGAAATAACTGCAACGGGTATTTCGCGCATTTATGTATAGATTCTGTAACAGTTTTGTGAGGGTTCTGCGCGTGTCGCGTGACAATGAAACGCTAACGTAATATCGTCCAACTGACTCCTCACTCTTCCCTTTTTTGTAAAATATTCAAGTGAACGTAGGTTGCAAGGAAACAAGCAGGGTGGGCAGCGGCGTAAAGTTTACTGTATACGTAGGGAAAGAATAGAGGGTCAGGAACGTGGATGAGAAGAGCATGGATGATTCTGGAACGATCGTAAGAGGCCATCGTAAGGGGGAAATGAATTTGAAATTTCTTGTCGTAAGTTCCTTCATTTTCTTTTTCGTTCACGAGCTCATCCTCACGCAGTCCACGTTTGGGCGATGTTTTGCACAACTTTCAGCCAATATAACAAAAGCTTGTATCAATATTGCTGCAACGTTTACAATGGCTGCGTTCGGTAGAAAAAGCAGTTTTGCAACTGTTTTAAAATTCTTTAAGTTGTAGAAATGTCCACTAAGGAGGCCTGACTTGAAGCTTTGTGGTCGGCCGTAGCGTTTCGTCCTGGTCCCACACTACTAGACTCATCAGTAAGGCGATGTAGTGTGGGACTTGCCTTAACCCACACAACGAGACGCCTGGAATGAATCCAGAATGATATTCTATTTAAAGGGAATTTGTGCGGCGCGGTGCTTACGCGAACCGAGTAAGTCCCGTAGACTTCTAGCGGCGAGTCGCCACAGGACTCCACCCCAATGAGGGCGCGATCCAACGGATTGCGTCGAAATGATAAATATCAGGGACGAACGCGGTGATGCTCGATGCTGTTTGTGCTGCTCTATACTGCTCTGTGTGCTGCTCGATGCTGCTCGGTGCTGCTATGTATGAGCGTGTGTGAGCGTGTACAAGAGCGTGTGTGAGCGTGTGCAAGAGCATGTGTGAGCGTGTGTGCGTGTGCGTGTTCATATTACGTCGGGGTCATCAATGTGGAAATGTCCACTAAGGGGCCTGACTTGAAGCTTTGTGGTCGGCCGTAGCGTTTCGTCCTGGTCCCACACTACTAGACTCATCAGTAGGCGATGTAGTGTGGGACTTGCCTTAACCCACACAACGAGACGCCTGGAATGAATCCAGAATGATATTCTATTTAAAGGGAATTCGCGCAATATTACTGGAATGTTCTGTGCTGTATTTGCAAAACATTAAAAGAAATAACAAGGCAAAAAAACAAGTCCGAAATGATAGATCTATTGACGCGTTGATTCAACAGTTAAATTTGTAACTATAAGAAGTTTTGTTTGTCTTTTGTAAAAATCGCGCCTTCCAAGTGCTTTCCTTTTTGTCGGTTTCTACCCTTCTTATGAAAACTTCGTGATAAATCTCTTGATATTTTTTCAAGTATACTTTTGATTTAGGAATTTGTAAATTACAACATCGTTAACGATAACAATGAGAAGCACGTTTCACGTCACGTACGTAAGACATCTACTATGTAATTCTATAATCGTTCTATTGTTCCGTTCCCATTGTATCTCTGTCTCCTTGGAGATATGCTCGGCCAATTAGGCTTGTAATTAATTATGTTGATAATTACTGATTGCGTATACATCACGCAATTGTATACATAGGTATCATAGTGGACGCTTGGGATATCGTTGCAATTTTGAAAGCCTGTGATCGCTATTTCGGGAACGTAATCAACGGGCTCGTAAAAACCACCGAGCCGTTTAAATGGAAGTATATCGCTTTTACAATCGATCGGATGTACGCGAAGAAAATACAGATATATTGAAAACAATTCTTCACGCGTTTAGGTTTGACGTGCGCGTCGAGTGTTTTCCATCATGCCGATTAACCTGTTCGTGTTCTACATGTCAGGTTGACCTGGTTGATCGCGTTCGTTCTCAGCAGCCGTCTACTTCATTAAATTAGTTCGAGTAAATGTGACAAATGTGACACGGACAATGTTAATTGGCCCATAAGCGATATGCACAAAGGCCACATCAAGGGGCTATTATTACCAAAACGTTAGTTCGGATTTGAATCGGCACATTATCGGCTTCGTCGAGCGTTCCCGATATTCTGCTTTCGGTATTAAGTACACATCACGCGAGCGTAATCGAAAAGTTATGCACAATATAACATCGATCGGAAATCTGATATTAATTATAACATTATATATATTAATTACAAATTTAACTGTTGAATCAACGCGTCGATAGATCTATCATTTCGGGCTTGTTTTTTTGCCTTGTTATTTCTTTTAATGTTTTGCAAATATGAACCGTTATTGATCTTTATTGTTTTAACAATAAAGTTTGATATGTGTAATATTGTTGTAGCCAATATCAGATTTCCAATTGACGTTATGTTGTGCGTAACTTTTTGATTCGACATCGAATCACCATCGATTCAACTATACAAAATTAACTAAATGTAGTGACAAATTTTTATTTGACGTTCAAACGCGGATTAAAGGAAGATTTAGCTACTGCGTGTTTTAAATGAAAACACTGACCGTAGCAATTACGTATGCTGCTGAGCGAAGTCACCGTGCTGTAAAATTCGAGAGGTATGACAGAGGTATCAGGTGCAGCAGGACGAAGAAAAGGATATAAAGCCTTTCAGACCGGATTGTTCGGATGTAGTAAGTCCGTTATGGAGGTTTGCTCCTTTTCACGATTTTCCGGGGGAAAATCGTTTCGCCGTCTGCCATTGTACGATGGGGTAAGCCGATTCCTCGTCGTCGAATGGAAATGATTTGATGTCCCGGTGTGTTCGTGAGAGTATCGCAATGGGCGTAAGGAATTCGAAGGATGACTGAATCACACCTTTATTATATTACATCACCGGCGACGAATCGGAAAAATACAGCGGATTTGCATTTTCTTCGCCGCGGCAATAGCAAAACGCAATCCCGCGGCGAGACGGATTTTAAATTTATGATTCGTCTGTAATGATATATTCCCGTTTAATCGACAGACTCCATCGGTTATCAGGGGAAAATTTGATCATTATATATTGGGATACGAATCTGCAATTTAATCGCATTCCTTGATTTTCGATACAAATCGCTTGGAAAAGCGACGTTGAATAAAATAATTCAACGAAATATTGGACTCATCGTATAACAATATGTAAATGTGTTATTTGTAGTTAAAACTGTATAATATCCATCGGCGTAAATTAAATCGTAAATGCGTTTTATTAGCACGCCATTGCAACGCGATCATCAGTTGTGTGGCTGCACGTGCTCCGTTAGGCAAATTAATAATCGCCCACTATTTCAAGGGTTTCGACGAACAGACAGGCGTAATAAATACGGAATCCGGAAAAGCGTAATTACGCGCAGCGTCCAAATTATTTGGCTTTTAAACTCATCACACGAATACTACATGTCAATATTACATCTTTATTACAATTATGTGATTTTATTCGTTTCACATTCGTGACAATATCTCTTAAAGCTACATTTAATGGTACAGTCAATGATGAATAAATTAAAATCGTTTTTTATATATAGAAAGAGTAATTTTCCTGAATTCCTATTTAAAAATTTAACTACATACAGAAAATTAATTTGTCGGATTATCAAAATAATTATGTAGCTTAAACGTTGATAACATTGCAAAAGTTAATATTCTAGCAACCGGTTTAAGTATACTATTTAATCCTAATTATTAAAATTATTTTCAGATCTGTATGTAGCTAAATTTTTAGATACTTCAGCAAAATCGAGATATTATTTATTAATCTATTTAACTTGGCTAATTTCTAATTAGTTTTTAATCAATTTTACCTAATCAAGATTTCCTTGTCATTTACTGGATAATTACTGATCAATAAATTTAAAATAGAAAACACTAGTTTCTGACTAGTGACTAGTTTTTCCTAGATATCTTTCTTATACTTGCGCGGGTATGGTTCTTTCCATGTTATTTTCAAACAAGATCCTAGAAGACTTTTTGGGAATTAAAAAATTATTTGAGGATAATTAAATAATACGGAAATTTGTATTAATTCTTTGTGGATAGGCAACTCGAGATCATCCCCTTTTTGTAAACAATGTAAACTGCTCGTCCGATTTTTATGAAACTTTACCCATGAAGTAATTTGATGATGTTATTTTATTTGAATCTGAGATAAAAAATAAACAATTTAAATAATTTAAAATCGTAAATCCAATATGGTTAACAGAATTAAAAAAAAAAAATAATCTGATTTTTATAAAATTTGGTGTTTCAGAGAATTTTAATTGCAAAGTAATATTAAGTATTCAGTTTCACTTTAGGTATTTGAAGTTCATCAGTGCTACGCAAACAGTTAGTAGGTACTGATTTCCAAACTCTGATTATGAGCCCTCTGTGACACTTGATATCTTTTTGAAATTTGACATTTTGCTACACATTCAAACTCGGATATGGAGAACCTCCTAAAATAGAGTTTAACCATAATCAAATTACTTTTGTTGAAATTTGGATTAAAAAATTCTCAGGCCAGAATTGAATTTAGTGTAAAACCCAGCAAAGTTTTAGGAAAAAAATAAGATGTTATTAAAATTTTTTTTGTTAAAAACTAAATTCCCGACCTCAAAGGGTTAAATGAAGCGCACGAATTAGCCACGTTTCGTACAACAAAATAACAAGACTGAATTTCCGCGCCTCAAATTTCTTGCCTCGTATTATACAGTCTCTTTCACCGTCCGTGATCTCTTCTTAATGCGGGACCGCGCCACCTTCATCTTTCAAGTTGCGATCTACGGTGCGGCAATTTGTGTCTCGTCCGTGCGCGTGCCGGCTTGCCTGTGTGAATCTCGCTCGACGACTAACGCACGTGTGAGATGAGGTAATAAAAATATTACGAGAACCTCTAATCTTTCTCGTATAATGGTATCCATAATTCCTCGGCGCGCTGTAGAGTCATGATCGGGGCTTCCCCTCGCTATCCCGCCCCGGTCACTGCTATCCATTCTCCTGTAACCGCCTCCACGTGGCCACCGACCACGGGTAGATGGTTTCCCGATTTACCTCCATCTCTTCTCACACCGTTCCAGTATCATCTATCGGCGGCAAGCATAAAGGAAGACGCCGATAAGTTTTAACGTCGCCGCCTCCCTCCGGTTATCTTTTTCGGACAATCTATCTGACCCCTTGTCCTCTCTATCGCCTGAGACTATCCATCTTTCTATTTTCACGAATCTTCCCGCGAATTAAGATCCACCGTTTACGACGAAGTGATCCGCGTCATATGATCCGGTCGTACCTTCGATGAACTGTCCAATCGACATATCGACTCTGTTCTATTAATACATTGATTAATTTTTACGACCACTTATATATATTCAGAAACTCTGAAAACGATCTTTTCCCAGTTAATAAAAGGTCGTAGTTGTAATATAATTATAAGTGATAATTTTAAAATCAAATTCGTAATTCTTTGATTAGAATTTAACAAGTCAAATCTATTGTCAGTCAAATCTCTTTTTAGAGCAACAAGATATCATAATTTAATCGCGAAAAAGCTTTATAAAGCAATACATTAATGCGTTTATAAAAGTTTCAACTTCTCTTGCATTTGCCGGTTGTTCGCATGAGAATAAGTTTTAATATGAGAGTCGACATTAGTAATAACAACATTATATACATAAAACGAAATAATAATAGTTTCTGCAAAACTCTCCATGTATATCTAAATAGAAATGCAACGCCAGTACTCACAAAAGCTCGTGAAAATTCACGCAAAAACGTTTACTATGGTCTCTGAAGAATAACGCCATTCAGGTAAAAAACATTTTAAAGGCAAAAAATATTAATAAATCAAATAAGTAAAAAAGAGCCAAAATAATCAAGGGGTTTAAGCTTTGCCTTGTAATATTTATATATAAATTCCCAGTAAAAGCCAACTAACAGTAATAGAACTATTAGTTATAATTTTCCACTCAACAATTACTGTAACTGTTAGGACAACATGTGTTATGTTACAATTATATTGTTAAGTGGCAAATTATAACTAACAGTTGTGTTACTGCTGGTTGGTGTTTGCTAGGTTTTAAAAAATATATCTTTTAGTTATACATATAAACTACGCGCTGAATACTGTCGGATTTACAACGCGATCATAAACTAAAGCCAAAACAATATCACAATTAAATTAAAAAATATTGAATTTTAATTAAGCAGCCTGTCTTGATCTTCATCATAAAATCATCAGCATTTTAATTTTATCGTGTCTATTATCGAAGGCGAGAGAACGGACGCTAACTTTTGAACCACTCCTCACCAACGGAATAGACGTGGCATACTGCAATCGCTGTTGCATGCGCAAGCTGAAGCAGTTTCCACCAAATGAACTTGCATTCAACTTTTGGCTATTATTTCCTAACTTCCATTCCGCTTCTAAAATCACATTCTGCGGTTCAACAACCAAATCCTTCTTGTCGAACGGAAGGAAACGTCTGAATAAATTGGCATTGGTACGTGTTCGACACGCGTTTTGTCGATACACTTAAGGCGCTAAGCTTCGAAGAAATTGGTTCATATTTAGATATGGCATGTTTCGTTCGAGTTCACTGTTTTGTAAACGTAGACTACACTAAACGCGCACGCTTTTCACAGTGGAGTATAAAACATAAGATGCAGACGAGTATGTAACGTGCAAAGCCATCGAGTATGTCGTCTTGTAAAATTTTATTAGCAACAGATTATTCAATAGTGCAGATATACACACACATTGTAAGTAATGTAAATATTTGAGAAAATAAAATTTAAAAACCTGCTTAAATAAAACGAAAGATTTTGTTAAAGTATAATATTTGAAAATTGAGCTAGATGCAGATCTGAAATCTATTTTGTAAAATCAACAAAATAATTATGTACGATGAATAAGCTGGATGCTAGAATATTAAAATTTTTTGCAACGTTGTTCATCTTTTCAAAAAGAATTTTTTATAACGAGATAAAAATATTCCTGACTCAATTTTATTACAACCTTATGCAGAATAAAACAAAATTAAGTTCAAATTAATAATTTCTATTCTTCTCCATCAAATTAAATGTGATAGATTTATTGTTTTGAGACAAAAATAACAGAATAATATTTTAAGTTTATATATTCGTAAATTTAGATCTTTACCTGATGTTATGATACTGACGCTATAATATTTGGTACAAAATCGATGTCCAAAAATATTTTATTCTAGATTTAAGAATTTTTTATTTAAAAATAAAATATTCGTCAATTAACAATAAATATGACTGTCACTATATTGATTTCATTTTATGATTTCATTTCATATAAATTGAAGAATAATAGTATTAGTCCGGAAATATTTTCTATGGATGAATTATGCTTGAGAGAGTCCTACATTTTAATAGTTCAATAGAGTTATTTTCAGTATTTAGTTAATTAAATTTGTCGATACTCTTCAACAAAATCATTCGCGTACAGTTCAGAATAAGAACAGCGGAACAAAAAAGAGAGAGAAAGAAAGGGGGGTTCAATGGAATTTTTGTCAAAGAAAATAGACTTGAAAAAGTTTGAGAAATGAAAGGAAAAAGTACAGTTACACAATAGTTGGTATATTAAATAAACGTCCATACCGATTTTATAAAATTCATTGCGATATCGTGTTCATGCAACGTTACGTATGTATGCATGGAATCTAAAAATAAGGGATACCACGCTCAGTCACGAAGCAGCGGTCACAGAGAGAACATGACAACGAGCAAGCTAGGTAAGGAGGCAAAGGAAGACGAAACTTGTACTCGTGGGAATCTGAAATCACGTCCTTAATTTCCATAAAAGAGTGCAAGGATTACGCGCCCGTTCCAAGCTCCTCATCCGCCTACTCTTCAATCGAGAATGTCACGTGGCTCCCATCCCTTCGCCTCCCTCACCATCCTTATTCATCCTTCTTTCTTTTCCTCAAAGGAGCTTTAAGCTCGGTATGCATATCTTTTGGCATCCTCTTACCTCCTGCTGCACGCGACGAGCCAACTACTCAGCACATTCTCGGCAAATCCGCCGTCCCTTAAATTCGTTGCATTCGTTTAGGCTGACACACACGAGTACGCTCGACGCTGCAAAAATGTTTGACCGAAAAATTGCTCGCGCAGCTGAAGCGAATGGATGCCTGACGAATGAGACAGCGACCGTACGGTAATTCAAGCGCGGAAATTCTCGAAGTATACGCTAATTCGAATGTAAATCAAGAAACTTCGCATAGCGTTCCACCACATACTTATTATTCGGAGTGCGCCATTTTCCATAATTTCATTTCAAAGGACTTCGCACTAATTATAGAGAAAATTGGGTGAAATGAGATTGTCTTTACATAATTTAATTGTAATTTATAATGTGATGAATAAAAAATGTTATACACACATAGCTTAAATAATGGTTAATTCTTGAGCTATATCAAAGGTACTCTGTGAATACAAGTTTTATACCTTTGATATAACACAGCTCAGGAACTATCTATTATTTGAGCTATTAATTGACCTAATTTCCCTAATAATTAGTAGATCTGGCACTAATTATGTAGAAATTGGGTCCCGGTGAAATGGATTTTGGGGTTCACATATATGATGTAATTAAGATGTCATAGATACAACGCTTAATAATTATATTGTGTGTAATATATATATATTTATATATATATATATATAGAAGGAGAGAAGGGGGTTTTTTAATAGAATGTATTACGGAAGTCATTTGTACATAACGAATTACCGAACAAATGAGCTTCTGCATAGACAACTATTTAATGCAATTATTTATACTCGCTTTCGAAGATCACATAGTGAATTAGTGACCGCAGTGAGTCAAATTACATGCTAAGTGACCTCATTAAGTCGTTACACTGCATGCGGCCACATGCACCAAGTCTTCGCCTACGGTCGTAATTAAATTGCAATAACGCCACGGTATACGGACGCGAAGCGTTAACGGTGAAGAATATTGCGTCTTGACGGGCAATCAGTTTCTCTCGGCATATAAATTATTCCGCAAATTGATAAAATAGGATCCACTTACCTTCGTCTCAAGAGGGTGAGAGAAGCGTCCCGCGCGAAAGTTGCTCGCCGTTACTGCCGTAGATAATTAATTAAGGATGAAACGTGGTCTCACAGGCCGAAGCATGAACTTCAGGCCAGTGTTCAACCTAGTTTTGTCCTGGATAATTTGTCAGCATGTTCGAATTTTTGGATCGAGCGTGTCCCGATGCTCGAAAGCGCCGAAACTTTCTCAAGCGTCGTTGGAACTTTACCTTACCCTTGATACACGTCAACGAAGAAATTTGTTATGCCTAACTTTGAGAAGCGTGCCAAATCGAACTTTCTCCTGAGCGACTCTAGTTCGGAGATTAGCGGGTTATTGGAATTTATTAATTTACGCTTCCGATACTTCTCTGCGTTAACGTCGTAACATTGATGTACGATACCATAAATTATTCAATGAGATTATCACTAGATATATCCAATCAAACGTAGAATGACACATTCGCAATCTGACATTAACTGAAAGTAATGTAACATTAATTAATACATGAAATGTTTTATCATTTAATTATTTCGTTAAAACTATATTTGTGAAGTATTATTTTTTAACTGTGTAGGCAAATTCGTCTGTACGTCGTGAAAATTCTATTAGATGTGATATCATGAGTTGGGTAGAGGTGAAAATGCACACTTTTAGATATCGAAGGAGCAATGGTAATCCAATCCCTCGAGTTAAATGATATCTTATTTTTTTATTTTCATGTATGTCAATCCATTTCTGTAGTTAGTTCCAAAGTAAATAACGTCCCCACATTTAACGTATACACTCTTAATAAATAATAAACTAAATTGAATCTTTATTTTCTTGAGTCAAATTGTTAACTCCATTGATTTTGTTAAATTAACAACATATTAAATACAAGCAGCGACGGGGCCTACAGAAGTAATTAAAAATGACTCAAATTGGATATAATTTGACATTATAAATTTAATAGTACACCCAGTTTGTGAAATGGCGGACTACGGATAGTTAACTTCAAATGTTGATTATAAAATGATAGGTGTATTGTTTTTCGCGGAAACAAAGAACATGGCAAAAACTTAGAGACGTTTACGTTCACATGGTGCAGTTATCGTAGTTATTTGACGGAAAGAATAAAAGTTTTAAAGATGTATCTCTAAAAGGTTATAAGCCAAACGGCATGTTGAACGATATGTTGAATGTTATCTATTAGAGACAATCTTTAGAATTTGATAATTAATTTTATACCAGTTTGGTATCAATTTTGTTAAAAATAAATGTATTATATGTAAAGCAAATAGTATGACATGCGCTCTGCATTTCACAAATTGATATATGCGCCTTCGCCTCCGCTCAACTCATGATGCTGTACCTCACAGAATTTCGAAGTATAGAATTTGCTCACTCAGTCAAAAATACTGATACTCTGCAAACATAGTTGTAATGAGATAATTAAACGTACAATATTTTGTGTGCCACCCTGTATACTATTGAATGAGAAATTATATCATTGATGTTATGATACTTTACTCTAGTTTGTGTCGACTGGGAAGAGAGGATGTATGTAGGAACCTACATAAAAAATTGTTTAAATGATTAAAATTGATGTAAAAATCCGAGAATAAAAAGGAGAAGAGAAAAGAGAGGAGACAGAGACACAGCGATTGCTGTTGCTGTACAATATAACGTCGCCTTTATTATTATCGTTTTGCTTATTAACCACAATTGTTAAACGTTCACTTTTTCATATGATACAACTTTATTCTCTATACACACGCTTTTTTTCTTCCCTAAGAGTTTCTCGCCTTCCGCTGCTTAACGTCTATTTTAGGTAATGTTTGTTCGTGTACATTTTCTGTGTTTTTTTTTTATATACAAAAGCGCCGGATTATTCGTCCATCGGCTAAGCTAACGGAGAGCCAGCGTTCTCTTCCGCGCGATTGATCTACCACATGACTTCATCCTAATCTCTTCCTCTTCCGAACCATTCCTTCTTTATTATCCTACTCCTCTCTATCCCGGAGCTATTACGAAATTGCTCTCCGCCTCTTCTCCTCCTCCTCTTCCTCCAACGAGATACCGGCTATTTCTTCTTCTGTATCTTCCACCGAGATCCATCACGATCGTCCCGCTTCTTCCCGCGCTTCCGCTTCATTTCCCCCATTCCATTTTCCCACCATTTCCCTCCCCCCTGTTTCGTATAATGGTTCTCGCTTTACATCGTTCACGTCGTATTTCCATTGGCTACGAAGTAATTGACAAAAACCTGTCAAATAACTCGACCGATTTACAGGCTCATTAGCGGGATTAATCCATTCAAGCACACATTTTATTCTCGCGATCTTTCGTGTGAAAACAGATTGATCGTATATGATTTTATCAATGATGGGCATTTACAAAAGTTTTCTTACCTTAAAAGACAACGCCTATCTTTTCTCTATAGGAATCATCCATCATTTGAAAGTGCTATTGTCCATTTTACAAAATTATATGTATATGTATCCATGTATATATATATACATACATATATTTATTTATATTTATATGTATATATACGCATCATAATTTATAATAACACGTATTATTTTAAGTAGCGCCCATCCTTGATAACTTGTTATAAGAGTTCTTCAATGCGTAAACTTACAAACAGCATTAAACGAAAATCTGTATCCCAACAAGACACTTAAAGCTCCTTTGATCACTCGTGTTACGAGAATTACGTTAGTGCTGTAGCAACACGCAACTTTGTCCTCGCTACTCCGGAGAATGAAACAAAATTCGATTGGTGTGTGGCAAACTTATCTACAAATTATATGTAATTATATAATTTGCAGATAATTATGTACATGTAACTTCTGCATAACATAGTGGATTACATTACAACTGTGTCCATTTTGAGAATAAAGAGTATTCTCATCTCGCGTCGGCTTACTTATTCAAAAATTTACGTTCTATCTTTTTTTCACACAGCCACGACACAATTTCTTCATTCTCCCGTTAGAAATTATAGCTTTTTCCATCAGCATCCTTCCTTCTCCTTCTTTTTATCGCACCACATGTGAACTTATTTCGTTCCATTCCTTTAAAGAAAAGTCCTCTCTTGTGGTCCTGCCGCGGGATGCCCTCAGACTACGTTGTGCGATAGGGATCCGTCGTCCCGCCACGTGTTGGCTGGAAGGAAAAAGTCATCTTTTCAAATTCTCATCGAGACGATCCCTTCGCGGTGAAGCACGAAGTTTAGGGGCTCCTGGAGCCTGGCTAACATCGTGTGTTACCTCTATAATGCATGTCCTGCGCCATCGACGGGCACTTGGCGTTTCCCCGCTGCCGGAATAACACAGAAAGTGCATTTAAGTTGCAGCTCCGTGAGAAATACTGGCGAGATTGATTCTTTTATGATCACTCAAGGTATTTTTAGCAAAGATATCTTCTGCCGATAAATTTTTAATAAACGTATAAATAGTACAAAAAATCGAATTGAACTTTAAAAACCATATCCATTTATTTAAATGCTATAATCTGACTAGATATTTCGATTTCGGCGAGATAGAATAATCGTTTCTATTTTAGCAAAAAGTAGTAAAAAAGCTCAGCTGAAAAATAAATTTTTCTAAATAGTAAAATCATATATAGAATATTATCGCTTCCAAGAAGTAATACAACAGTTTCCTTGAATAAATTTTCTTTGCAATGAACAAAGTGTGGACAGTGGAAAAAACTTTATGATTTTAAAAAATTATGTTAACAAAAATTAATTTTGATTTTAGTTGCCAAAAATTTTATACATGTTTAAGGATTCTCCTTCTTTATTAGTTTAATTTAATTTAATAAATATTTAATTTAAAATATATTTAATTTAAAAAAAAAATTATCGCGCTTGGTTTTAAACTCGAAATTATAAGTCAAAAGTTACGATGTCGATGTTCTACTTACTCTAACACAGCCACGATGGCTAATTTACAACAGTATAAAATACTTCTTTATAAAGTAAGCAACCTGATTTTGAATAACTTAAATTTTTATTAGAAAAGAAAAGATTATGCATTCATAATGCTTTACCTAATCAGTAAGAGTCTTTTAAAAAGAACCCAGAATTGTTAATTGAAAACTGATATTTTTAGTCCTTGCATACTCCTTGTCAAGTGCCAATTAATTGTATTTGTCAGTCTCAAAATACAGTCCTACATCGAAGTTGGAGTGGTAATATCACAAATTAAATTACCAAGCAATTTAATATTATTATTGATGTACGAAAAGAATTGTTTCGCTAAAATACCTAAAAATTTAACTAGATAATTATTGAAATTAATTCTGAAAATAATTTTATTGGATCATAAAAAATTTATGTAGAACGCTTAAACATTGATGCCTATGCAAGAAAAAATTTTAACATTTTTTTTAACCAGTTTGAACATTCTGCATAATTATTTTGATGATCCAAACAAAAATTTCGGATCTGTGTGTGTGTATCTAGTTAAATCTTTAGATACTTCGCCAAAATTGTTCTTTCTGTGTGCTAAATAAACATCTTTAAAACCTTGTAGATAATTTATTACGACACTGAGAAAAATGTCTGTTCAAAAAGTAACAAACGGATATTTTCGATTGATTTTAATCGGATTTATAAGACTATCCGATCAAATTTTAGTACTATCCGATCAAATTTATCGGATTTATAGGACTATCCGATAAATTTGATCGAATAGTCCTAAAATATGATCGGATAGTCTTATAAATCCGATCAAAATCAATCGGAAATATCCGTTTGTTACTTTTTTAACAGATAAAGCCCGGAAATTTTTCTCAGTGAAAAATATTACCTTGACCGGGATTCGAACCCAAATCTCTCAAATTCCGTGCGGGCGCCTTACCAATTTTCGACTACCAATATGAAAAATTAATCGCAATAACCAATATATACAAGAAGAATGTCTTTAGAATTCAGGAGAATCAGGTTCGAATTCCAGTTCAGGTAATAAATAATTTACTAAGTTTTAAACAGCTTTATTATCAATAATAATAAATTATAATGATAATTAAATTGCTTGACATTTTGGCAATTTGTGGTATTACTATTTCAGTTTAAGTCTATAACTGTGTTTCAAGACCAACGAATAAATCGGTGTACAGTTCGCTTGAACTTAAAATTGTATAAATTCACAAAAAAATATTAGATACAGTGAAATAATTTGCTTTGACCGAATATGGCGTTTTCCACTCATTTGTGTTTAATTTTTCGATCGATTTTCATTTAACATTGCTATTATTGTATTTATTTTTATATTCATACGCGATCCTTCCCCTTCCCTTGCTTAATAAAGTTATCCCACTTTAAATTCGAAAATATCTGGTCACATTAACTTTCTTGAAACAAAAATTCATAAAGCTCATTATAATTCCATAACTGTGCTAATAAAATATAATTTGTAGTTTATTTTTAATAAAATAATTCCGAAAAGAAAATGCATATTAAAAAAATTTATTAAGTACAAAGTAAGGTGCCACAATTTTAAACATGATACAATTCTAAACGAAAAAAAGAAATTTGAATTCGATTCTCAAAATTCAAGTTTGTTTTTTTCTCTATTTGATATCCTTTGGTAACTTTCACACAATGAGACAAGTTACCAAACTTGAATCTGAACATTTTAGTTTCAAATCGTATTCATTCAGAATTATACCATGTTGAAAAGTGTACTACTTATTTTAGTTTACTAATATCATGATTTACCCTAATGTGTCAATTACCCTGAATGACACTACATTCTTCGGACGAAATATCGAGTGATATAATCGCAGCGTAACATTACCTTGGCAAAATCGATATTTGTTCGCACGGTTCTATAATGAAGACCCTGCAGCGGTCTGGAATTGTTACCGAGAGGCGCTTTCGGCGTACTGGAAGGGCCTTGCATTAATTTCCTCAGGGCGTACAGCTAATAACAGAAACAATGCACTGTATAGAAGGGACAGGATCCGTTGATTGATCCAATGTTATTGACAAAACTATCTCTGTGCCGCCCTACTGCGTCGACTGTTACCTTCGATGATTGGATTATTATAGTGAAACACGCGAGCTTCCACGAATCAGAATCGGAATTTAGAAAGAAAAGACGAAAGAAAATAAAAATATATGCCGGGAGAAGCCCGACGGCAAATCGACTGACTGAAGAGATCGATGTTTACCTCTCGCGCCGTGATGTAGATTGGTTTGTTGAGGATCAGCCAGACCGCCGTTTCCCAACAACCGGGATGCGTTGTACTGCCCTCGTAAGTCATGTAACCGGTGGTGTCCGGTAGAAGACTTTTCAGAGACAGGTAGCGCACGGGTGCGGTGTCCCCTAAAGTATAAATTATTAATAAGATTTATTTAGTCAAAGCTTCGAGATAGGATTTAATGATCTTGCCTCTCGCGATAAAGTTTCATCTCAATTATTTTGCAATATAACACGCAATATAATTATTTCGGATACAACCGAATATAATTATAATGTTGATTAACTGCGAATTTCGCTCGTTGGAATTTCCGAGGATTTCAACAATACTAGCTGGATAAATTGAGCAGGATCAGTCAGTGATACTTTTAATGCAGAAAGGATTTTGGAGCATTAGATGGCCTTAAAAGTTTAATTAGATCCTTAGATAAGAGGTCGAGAAACAGAAGTGCGTGCATTCCAAGATTAAGGGACGGGATTGAGAAGTAATTAGAGATTCCGAGACGTGTGTTAACGCATATTACAAAATTCTAAACTTGCTGATAAGCGATACTGGAATAAGGCTATGATCCATTTACACTGTTAAACTCATAATGTTAAATTATACCAAATTTGAATTACTTTTCATCATTTCTATAGGTTGTCACTGCTCTTATTCAATACGTTGATAATTTAACTAAAATAATATAGTTAAATAATTTAATTTCAAAAATGTATTAAATTTGATTCAAATTTAGTTTGTCATTTACTAAGGAATATACGTTAATATAAACGTTATTTACTTTAAAAATAAGCAACTTAAATCGCAGAAATGGATTGATTTACATACACCGAAGTTAAAAATAACAAAATGTTATTTAATTCGAAGGATTACCATCGCTCCTTTAATATTTAACAGTGTTGCACTCTGTTAAATTCATAAAAAATTCATCAAATTATACCCAATTATATCCAATTTGAATTATTTTTCGTTATTTCTATTAGGTCGCCACTATTCCTACTACTCAATTTATCGTTAATTTAACTATTTTAACTAAAACAATAGTGTAAAACAATTTTACAACAATTGATTTACATTTTGATACACACAGAAGTTAAAAATAACAAAACGTTATTTAACGAAGGATTGGGTTGCCATTGTTCCTTTGACATTTAACAGCGTGATGCTTTAAATGCTTTGAAACATTCCTTTAATTGGTCAATTAGTAAAATTCTTTCTTCTGATTGGCCAATTAAATGCTTCGAAACATTTATAGCGTTAAGTGGACTGCACTCTATACGATACTCTTGAATTATAGATTACGTGGAATGTCTGATAATCAGAATACTCTCGAGATCGAAATAGTTGATGTATCAGTTGTTATATAGAAACAGAATTCAATTCATTCGATGAATTATTTCACAAACTGTTCTGTTTTTACACGCGTTTTTCTGGCCTTTGATATTCAACTCTTGTATACCGCGAGATTCAGCAAACGAAAATCGTTCCGGCAGCTGCACGTGGCGCGACGTTCCTATAAATTTAACGATTATCCGAGCGCGCAGCGATTCTCGTACTTTTACCGATAACAGGCGTATGTGGATTACGGAGGATCGTAAAGCGTAAAAGTCTCAAATCTCTCGCTCTAAGGCTTCCTGACGGCAAATCGGTGTCGCGATACTCAACGACGAGCCATTTTCGTGAAACGCACGCGAATATGGTGAACGACGAGGCGAGCGAAATTACTAGCGATTCGTTTTGCAATCTCGCTTTTGAACTTTTGGCACCCCGGCAGACGAGGTGGATTGGAAAAACGACAATGAAGCTGAAAAAAAAAACGAGAGAGAAAGAAGCCGGCGATGATTGACGCTGCGCAAATACATAAATCATGCACAAAACGTGGTCCCACACACACACACACACACACATGTATTCGCCTTACGTATTCAAGTACAATCTGCATTTTCAATCTCCCGTACACATATGTATAAAAGTGTTAATGTACTGAATATCTCGTAATTATGTAACTATTATAATAGAGCTACATTTTTAGAAAAACCTTTTACATGTAAATGAAGCTTATGGTTATGAACGAAATTAAAAGTAATGAATGATTTAACTGAAAATTAAATTACAGTAGTTACTTAAATTAATGAACGTGTACATTAAATTTATGAAATTTAATGTACTTTTGATAAAATTTTATGAAAAGCACATTAAATTTCATAAATTTTCATGAAAAATACATTAAATTTTATGTACATGTACACAAATATACTTTTCAGTTATAAATACATTAAATTTAATGTAATGTCATGAAATTAAATTCAAATTGTGTAACTTAAAAGTTAATGAAATTTAAGAACATTTCTAACAGTGTACATTTTGTAAAAACGGAGAAAATAATGTCTGAGATTATAAATTGACGAGAATAATACATTTATTTGCATATTGCAAAAACTCTTTCATATTTTGACACATGTTTGAAAAGTTTATTAGAAGTTGCATATTAAGTAAAGAATATTATGAGAAGAGTAAAATCTTTCGTTGCGCCAGATGGTTACATTATTAAGAAAGAAACCTCGCAAAGAGAGAAAGAGAGAGAGAGTGTCAAATTTTCATAAAACATTATATTTCATCTATTTATGTAAGATATGAGTATACAAAATTTCATTAAAATCAGAATTTGACAGTTCACGAGGATTCTGTGTAAGTAATAGAAAAAATACGAATCACTATATAAACATAATAGCAATAACAATAGGTTTGCTCAATCTTTGAAACAAATAGAGGATTCCGTTATTCATCCATTTCTACTAATATCACATATTTATTATTTGACTACGTTATGGGTTAGCCCACTATTGCGCAGCAAGCCTTTCAATTAATATCATAACTTGAACAAAAAGAGTCTAGAAAGAAATTTAACTTTCTTTCGTATAGAAGTAGTTGATTCTAAACTCTTATTGTTACTAATAGATTTTCTGCCCTCTCGTCTGAGACATCTTAAAATTATTATTTAATGTGAATGTTATCCATTTTGCCACAGAAATAATGTAATGCACTTGAACAATAATACCTACTGTCGCAGTAATAACGTCCGCGTTAATTCTATACATTTAGAGAGTTATAATTTCAACCGTGGTCGGTCATAAGTGTATCATATAACCTGGTAAATAGTAGAATTACAAGAACAAACAATGTGCAACTCGCTTGTAAACCGTCACTGCGCAAATATCTGCGTCTCATGCAGAATAGTGTGTATACGTAATGCATTATGCATAATGCACTGTCCAGTGTAACTTTCCATCGATAACAAGGCTTGTATAAAGCTGTCATTCATAATTCAAATATTACTATTACGTTTAAATATAATAAATCGACTGCGCTCTTAATTTTACTAATTATAAATACCTACTTTCAAATCGCTATTTTCAATTAAAATAGAAATATTTTAATGATAGTGTCTCAAAAAAGCTAAGAAATAAATATAGCTGAGAGACAAAAAGTCTTTAGAGCACGGAGGTTTATTTTTTAAATCTTACAGCTTTTCCTTAAATAAGATTTGTTATAATTTATTATTTTATTATATTTCTTTGCCACAAAATATAACCCTCTTTCCCGTAAAAATTAATGATATTTTTATAGTACTGAGCTATAAAAATAACGCATGCGAAAAAATTGAGGATAAAAAATGAGATTAATAAAGCGAGAATATTCACGTAATTACGATTAAATTACACATTTAGACACGACTACACCCGATTTGGGCGGATGGAGTGGAACGTCACGCGTCGTGCGAAATGAATTTCGGAGACCATCAGCCATTCGAGATACAGCCTTGGCCAAAAATATCAAGCATCTATATTTTTTTATTTACTTAAAATTCTTTTATCTGCATTGTTACCTATATTGGTGATTATGTATAACGTCATTTTTCTTAAGTAAGTAAGTTTTTAAAGTGTAAAAGATTCTGGAAACAAAAGATAATTTGCAGCAAATGCATTGAGAGAAGAAATTTAAGGGGAGAGATATTTGTTAACTACATTACATATTACTATAATAATGAGTATTACTATTAAAATATAATAGCAACTACATATATCATTACTAACGTTGTAGCAGTAATAATCGTAACTACGGTAACAAGTAATTCTAGTTACAAATGGCAAAAATTTGAGGGGAAATATTTGTTACCTACATTACATATTACTATAATAATAATTATTACTGTTACAATGTAATAGTAACTGCATATATCATTACTAACATTGTAGCAGTAATAATCGTAACTACAATAACAAGTAATTCTACTTATAAATGACAAAAATTTTTCTTAGTGTATCATAAATCAATTTTTGAGCTAAAATTTTAAATAATGATCAATAAGGTTGCCTAATATTTTTGGCCAAGGCTGTATGTGTCGACGGAATTTGCTCTTGAAGAGAGCGAGCGATGGGTTTCGAGTGTATATACGGTAGAATGCACCCCGTCTGTAACCGCCAAACGTCCAGAAGTGATTTGTATCTTTCCTACGTAACGCGCATGGGGCGAAATCCAGCGTAAAAGGTCATCATTTCAGAATGTGCGGCGAAAATAAATCTTTCGCTCGGAACAGTGCGCGCGCTCACGCCGAGAATCGTATTTATCTGGAGGTACCTATGTTGCAGCGCGGTTTCATCATGAGAATCTTTGATTCGAGCGATGTCTCCTTCCCTTCCCACGCAACGTCTCTTATATCGGCCGGCGAGAATTAATCTTGCCAAGTTGATCGTTCAATTAAGAACTCTTTAGCGTTCTTTGGAAAAAAAGGATAAATTACAGTATGGTACCCCACCGTGTATATTTTGAATGTACATAAGATTACCCAAATCTCGTTCGTGGACGAGATGAAAATCCGGCCTGAACTATTTGTACACACGGGCGCTAGTTTATCTACAAATAAAGGGATACATATAATCCATGATAGCACGGTCCTACATAGCTAACATCTAAACACGGACTCCGTGTATATTGCGTCTATTTCTCGCATCGAGTCCGTGACGCCACCTTCATCATCGTCGACGTCGTCCTTGCGAATCTTCGCTCATAAACGGACACAATCTACCTTTTACTTGTATTACGTGGATATAGTTAAATTTATACAAATCGCGCACTTGGATATCAAAATAGCAATAATAATCTAATGCCTCGAGTTAAACAACGTTTTGTTATTTTTAACTGTCAAAATACAATCAATTCATTTCTGTAGTTTATAGTTTCAAAGTAAACAACGTCCATATTAACGTATCCATTTAATAAATAATAAATTAAATGAGGCAAATATAACACATTTTTTCAGTTAAATTATTTAACTGAATTATTTTAAATAAATTAATGACATATTGAGGAGCAGTACTGACCTACAGAAATGATTAAAAATAACTTCAACTGGATATAATTGTAAATTTAACAATGCATGGAGATATATATATGTATATATACACATAATAATAATGTATATTTCAATATTTGTTTCTAATTTGTGTTAAAATGTTAGATTTTTATGTTATTTTGCGTAATGTTTGTATTACATTCTCTATACAAAACTATTCTTAAATCAACCATAACGTATGATTAAATCAAGATAAATCTTTGAAGCAAGATTACAATATTTTTGCTTATATATAAGCATATAAGGTTGATTTAAAAATAGTCTTTTTTGCAATAGATCCATTTTATATTAAATTAAAAGATTTGGATAAATAAACTATCTGAGACAACGCACATAGAATGTGTTTTTGACACAAATTTTTCAACTGTGTAATTGATATATTTATTGTATATATTTGTTTTGTAATCAGAATATAACTGTAAAGAATCAAATGCGAATGATAGGATCAAAGGGGTTGAAGTATCAGTCGTGAGTACAATGGTTGACGAATTTGAGAGTTGATGTATAGAGTAAATCGCTTCGCAGCACAACGGAAACACTTTAAGTGCATCTAACCATCCTAACGAGTCCGTTTGAAGTAGTAACGTAACGCAACGACGATTTCGCCTCTAAGACGACGAAAACCCGTCGGTAGTAACCGCGACAGGGAAGCGAGCGCTTCATCAAAATGTCGCTCTATATACGGCCGTCTATTTCTCGTATTGAGTCCGTGACATTAAAGATGGGCGAACGCGTTCTCGCAAATGGCAGATCCGGCACAAGGGAGCTGCCGTTTTGCCTCGTACAGAGAACGATCCTTCACCCCCCGAGCGCCCGCGCCGGCTTCCGATGCATCCCTCGTTCCTCCTGCCCCCTCTACAGTCGTTTCCTCTTTCGTGCAGAGATATTCTTAGGACGCCGACATTCAGGAACTCCGAGCGCAAAAAGTAGAAGCCGTCAAGTTCTTCTTGAGGAGGACGCCAAGTCGTAGACCACCCCACGTTACTCCCCCGTTCGCCATTTAGCGTTATCTTTCCACGTCGACATGTATCGGCCGTGTATCTCACGCTCATGCGTATGCGTTTTTATTTTCATCGTCACGTCCTGATTTCATCTCCCTCTCCCCGACGAACGAGGTCAGCATACAAGGCACCGGATGGGGGATAAATGGAGCTTGAGGGAGGAAGCGAGGAGAAAGAAATCCGGCGAGATGACAAGTAATAATAACGGGGCGCCGAAGAACGGGGAAATATCAACTGCTTCGTACTGCAACAACGAGGCGAGACGAAGAAGGACCGGGACGGACGGGCGAGGGTGGAAAGGGTCCTCCTGGTGATTAATGAAATGCATTAACTCCTTCCCCGGGAAAGGGAGAAGAGCGAGCCTGAGAAAAGACCGCCGGCTACGAGATCGCTTCGCCGCGCTTCGAGCGTCTGCGGGAGCTGCTGCTATTGATACGTTCGCGCACACAGGCGCGATTAAACGAGGCAAAACGCAGTTGTATTATGCATTGTGGAGAGCTGCACTGTAAGGAGGGCGGAGATCTATCGGACCCCGGAATTATCGCGTTTTCCTGCATTCTCGTTTTGACAAAAATTGGAGTGGATTTTCCCAGAGAGATTTGATAAAAGCTGCATCGTCGCGATTTTTTTTAGAATTTCACTCCTTCGACATGCCTCATAAATTTTTGATAAATCGAATTTCTGCGGTAAGAGTTACCTGGAACTAATCTTTTGAAAAGCTCCGCTTTGTCGAAATAACTCTCGCGTGTATACCTAATCAAATGTGGGCAAACAGAAACACATCTCGCTCATATCAATAATTTGTATTTCTCGTAAACAATGTGTACGTGTAACCGGTTGAAATAACTCGTTTCACATTTCTTGTTTTCTTTTCGAGAGAAACTCATTCCTCGCCAGTCGCGTCGCAGTTTACTGGACGCGTCGTATAATAACGCAGAGTCTCTCTTTTCTCATGTAGAAAAAAAACAGCGATTTTTGGCATGAAAAGCGATACAACACGTCCTCGTTTAATAATTCATGGTCGACGCAAATCCGTGCCGACGCACCATTATCCGCTATCGAACGGGCCGCCCGTGCGGGGGTGGCCGGTCGCAGATATTTCCGTGGAGGGTCACACGCATAACACGCGGCCGTTTCGTTGCGTGGAAGTCGAGTATCGTCGGGAATAACGTGAGGTGCTCTTAGGAAAATTGACTGTGCCTAATGGCGCCGGCACACACCGGCGGAATAATGATGATGACAGCGGCGATAATCCCAATATAAGAACATCTTCGACGCACGTCACGAGCATATAGACTCGTACATGTATCCTGTATACACAAATATATGTGTGTGTGTATTGTTTGATACACGAGATACTCGTCGATTTCGCTTCGTCCATTAAGGTCGCCGCTCGATGTCTCGAAACGAGATTCCTGTTTGCCGAGTGAATAATTCTCGGTTTGGTACCGGCCAAGCTCTCCAGCAGTTTATTCTGTCTTATATCATCCTGACCGAGGAAGCGAGGGGAAGAGACGAAACAATCATTTTGCTGTTTACCCTCAATTAGTGCGCCAACTCAGCACAAATGCGCGACGACTATATATACGAGGATTTAATAAAAGTCATATAAATATTGAAGTAATTAAAAATAAATGGAGACACGTGGATTTAACGACTTTTGAATTAAGATATGTGATAGTTGCAAGCTCATTACTAAATTGAACATTACACTGAAAAAGGATCTGGTTGCATTAGAAATTTGCATTAGAAATTCGATCAATGTATCTATCAAAAAATGGACGAATCAGAATTCTTATCAGAATTACTAAATATGTATGATTAATTTTTTTCTGTTTTTACCAAAATTGTTGATCAAATAATTATTTTTTCTGTTAAATTAATAAAATAATTAAAAAATTAAAAAATTCTGCTTTCCTCCATTTGTTTGTATTTTTTTATAACAGGTGAGAATATTTTCCCTACAAACACAATTTTTTCTTGTTGGATACTTATTACAGCTATCATTATTTACACATGCAGAACCGATAACTTGAACCTAAATATTTGCTGCATATTTATTCATAACTATACTCTCGAATCGATTTGAAGGCAAGGTAAGCATCATAGTATGTTCGACATATGTGTAGCAGCTCCGATATGTTTTGAGACCTTTACGGAGATGCGCAGCAACGTATCAATAAATAATAACATCTGTATAAAACCACGCTACACCCACCGCGCCGGCCAATGTACATGGTTTTCGTATCATAACATTATTTTGTAATGTATGCCGCTATAAAATGTATCATATTTAATACACAGCTTATCAATTAAACATTGCGATATATGTAGGTATCTGTGAGCGTCAATTATAATCTGGAAGCGTTAATGCGCAATGCGATTTTAACATAACCAGAGTTTATTTTTGTAAGAATCACTTACTTCACAACATTTACTTCGCTCGCTTCAAATAAATATTAAAAAATTGTTTTGATACAGTTCATGATGTAATATGACAAATGTAGCATTCCTAAGAATGTGCTGTTGAAAAGTGCATTTGATCTTAAATTTGTTTGCCTGTTGCAGGCAAAATTCCTACACTGAAAAAATATTTAGTCTTATATCACAACGTTTATTTTTTTTTTCCAAGAATTATAATGTACACTTTCTATACTTAAAATAAAATATATTTAAAATTTTGTAAAAGCAAAACGGAAAATTTTAGTGCAGTCTAGTACAAAAACAAAAAACAAATTTATGGTTATACCTATGGAAAGTGCGTTTGGACTCAAATTTGATTGGTTGTTTCCAATATTGCTACCACCATTATGCACAATGTTACACCTCTTTTCTTACATCATGATACAGTCGACGCTCCCTTATTCGTGGGAGTTATGTATATATGATCAAAGTTATGTATTCAAAAACTGCCGCGAATACGGAATCCACGAATATGAAATGGTTAAATGTACGGTATAGTATATAATGTTCCAAGAAAAATTTACTTAAACAAGAAATCTAAGAAAGAAGACCATTATTTTTATTTATGGTATAGTAGTATGTATGATATATTGTGTTTACTATATCAATATCGCATGCACAAATTTTCAGGTATACTTTTCCCTTATACTAAAGTTCCTAGCTCTTTTCTAAACACGCAGTATTAGTTCGTGTAATTTCTAGAGCGGACTAAATTGTTTTAACGTACAAAATATAAAACTTTTATATAAAGCAGGTATTGTTACGAATCGACGCCGAAAGCTGATAATAAAACTAAATTGTTAAATTTTTCGTTTTTTATATGAAATTGTGCAGTTCGCATTACGTATTGTCTATATTTTAAGTATAAAAAAAAGAGGATTTATAATTCTGTGTAATCAATAAAAAAATGCCCTTGTTGGAAAAAAGACAGCAATAATCAAAATGCAATCGCGTGTGGAATGATTTATATCTGCGAATATTGAAATATCTATCGCAAATAAAGAAATGTAGTCACAAATATGTCGACCGCGAATAGCAAATCCGCGAATCATAGAAGTGTCGACTGTATAACAAAGCCTATTTTTTCCGAGAATCACGTGGTATCAAATAATATTAAAAATCATTTTTCGATATTTTCGAGTCGCATCGACAAAGCTTGTATCCGCGGTTGCCCTCGCTGCGAGCGGGAAAAAAAACCCGAAAAAGGAGGATTGCTCTCTCGGTGTAGAGTGAGAGAGGATGGTCTGTCACCGTGATAAATTCACCACCTCCAATCCTCGTAGCCACGGAAAATATTTCTATCGACTAGGGAGATCGCACGTAGGGTAGGGACACGGGAGAAACGAAAGAGAAGAAGAAAAATAGAGGAAGAAACGCAACGTTGGCCCGCGGCGCGACGCGACGGGGCCACATCGAAGGGGGATGCAAACCCCCAAAAGATAGAAACGCATTGGGTGAGAGATACCTCGCGCCTCCCGACGGCCGGATCCGCAAACTGGTTTCTGGCGTTTCGTTATATGGCGAAACGCCACGTCTGGAGGGTCGGTGGCGGAGGGTGGGTGAGATAGTTGAGAGATAGAAAGGGGCGGTTTTGCTACCCTGCCGTATTGCGACGTTGTGTATACGATTGTGCAGCTGTGCACAAGGGAGAGAGAGAAAGAGAAAGAGAGAGGGGGAGGGGGAAGAGTGGCATGCAACCTGGGTACATCGGGGTAGTGGAGGGGAGAGTCAGGACTCTGAAGGGGTTGCGCGAGTGGGCCCGTTGGTGGCAGGGGTAGCTATAAAATACAATTTCAGGGGTGTCGGTTTAATACCACGCATACCGCGCAAATATTTCATCTATTATCTACATTTCGTAGATACGTAGGCATTCGCCGGGCGGCGTACAGCTCGGCAGGGTTGTAACGGGGATGCACGCGGAGTAAAGGCCAGGGATGTGTGTGTACACTACTGTACACTGTGAGGCTGTGAATATTCCTCCGGTATACTAGAGGTTTCGTCCCGTTCGCTTACTTCCTTGTTATTTGGGTTACTACACTGGCAACGTAGAAGCATCGCTTTCGTGTATGACGATCGTGTAAATCAGTGCGTTTTAATTCATAGATCGATATGATCTCACACATGGAAACCGATGATAATTACGAAGTAAGAAAATGAAGATATCACAAGCAGCAAGGAGAAGATGTTCCATAATATGGACACTGAAAACATACATTAGTGCTAATTACGTGTGTTCATTAGCTGCCTAATTGGCATCGTGTAAATGTAGATGTCTGAGATGTCTCGTGGAGCGAGACGGAGAATCTCTTTGACTACCACAGACCTCTTAGAGGGAGGCTAAAGACTTTATTTTTCTGTAGAAAAATTCATTTCAAGTGTTCAATGTCGCACGTGAGAAATAGACTCTGTTAATTCAAAATTATCTTTTCTTTTTTGCCTCATCGCAATTATAAAACAATTTACATTTACTCCTGCCAAATATTCCAGGCATGATATATTAAAATATATCATAGGGACGTAATGAAATATGTGTGAATACTCATTTATCGACTGGAAATTATTACTATATAAAATTCGAAGTAATGGGCATACCCTGTTAAACAATTCGTTTAATGTAAATTTAATGCAACAATTTAAAGAATGTAGTTAATAAAAATTACTAATTACGATATATATAAAATTTATCAGTTTTACGAAAATTATATACGAATAAATGATACATTTCAAAAATATTCGACGCATTGACACTTTTCATCGTGCTTTTCCAATCCATCTGCGCTAGTCGTAATCACCGTTAATTACGTCATACGCATTATTGATCAAGGTTTAAAAACGCATTATTCCCGAAATCGATTTGGCAGGGACATCAGTGTGACATTATTATTAATGATGCCGACTGAAATCAATTTCGCAATAGGCATTGTGCGCGGATAAATGAAAAAGGTTCTTTCTCGCAATTGCATTATCGTAGAAGTGTTATTAAAACATTTATCTTACATCTGAGTTGTTAAATATATTTTGCATATTAATACACGTGTTGCTTAATACGTATTATGACTACTGCGAAGAAATTTCATATAATTTGTCGCGCTTCAATTTAATTCGATAAAATTCTTAATCCTTCGATGCCACTTCATATTGTTTTGTCACGTATGTACTTACCGTACAGGTATTATGTAAAAATATTGCATAAAAAAATAAGCATGCAATAAATTTTTTTAACATATATGTATGGAAATTTTTATATTAAATATTTATTTTTATGTGGCGCATTTTTTTATATGCCATACTAATTATATGGAAAATTGGATCCCAAGAAAAGAGTTGATTTTTACATGATGTAGCTTATAACGTTTGTATCATTATTAATAAAAAAACAAAATTATAGGGGTAGCGTATAAAGTAAAACAAAATCTGAAGAATGTCATAATAAGAATGACATCGAAAGGTTAAGAATGTCTTTCACAATGTTTAATAACTCGAGAGCGATCTCGATATTGTCGCATTAAATAAAAATCCCTTTAAAACGTCACTTCGCGCAGTTTCGTTCATTGGCGAGCGACCTGCACGCGAGCATTCTGTACAAAAACATATTTAGCTGATGAAAGGCTTGAGTTAAATAAATTTCACGATGGCATAGGCGAACTATTGTGGGCCACTGTATATGCGACGTGCCTGTCTCGGCACGTACACGACAATGGAATACTTAGATCCCGCTGTAACTCCTCCTCCCCGCGCGCCATTTTCCATTGTCTTATGATTTATGTTCCCTGGTCGCGGTGTCAACAGGGTATTGATTAAAATACACACATAGCCGTGCCCGGGCGTACATACAGATTTATGCACACACTAGACCGGCCGGAGTATGTGACATCGCCGTACCTTGTAAATCGACCCCATATCCCTCTCTTCCCCGTCGCGCGTCCATCGTTGATCGTGTTAACCGTGTAAAAAGCGCCAGGCACGCTTCCAGGTCGAATCGTTTAGCCGAAGAGACACCGAACGCCCTTATACGGATCCACGACTGAAGGGGAATGACTGTGGGTGGGCGGGTATCTGAAGTCCTACTAGGAAGCACACCGAGGAAGCGCATCGATGGTCCTTCCACCCTTCTCTTTGCCGGCGTACGTCCCATCCTCTGCCACCCTCGAGAATACTTGGCTGTAAAGTTTATTTTCTTCCTCGTCGAGCAATGCAACCAGCCGTGGCATTTGCAGAATTATGCCACGCAAGTTGAACGGAGGAACGAGAGGCGCTTTCTTGCTCGGAGCTCTCTCGACGGCGGATACGCGGATGCAAATCGCGGGAGGAAGTTCGTTGCGCCGATGGAATCCGCGGGCGAGGAGAAAGGCAGAGGAGAGAAAGAAAGCGCGCGCGTGGGAGAGGGAGTCATATTTCGATTTTACGTCGGGTGCAATTTGCGTCCGTAAGTCGTGGCGCGATACATCAAAACGGTGGATCGCGCTCGCGCCGTTCTTGACGCAGCGGCGCGAGCGTTATAATCCATTATGCGCGCCATCCATTTAATTTTAATATCGTAACGAGGCTCTGACGGGCGTTAATTCCTCGAGACAAGTTATGAAAAATCGCGGACGGATCGCGATGATATAAACGCACCCGGTACCTATAGACTCAATTCACGTTCATGAATAACACGTATATTATCGGTGCTTTGATACAACGCTACAATTTTCTTCCGCTTTCAGTATTTAGCACAGTTCAGTAAACCATAACTTGCGTGATATTACAGTAGAATGTTGCAGTAATATATAATGATATTCTCTAAAACTTTTAGGTGAATCTTACTTTGAAAAGTGAAATCTCACTCTCAAATATTGAGAATTGAGTCTTCTCTCTTTCTCTCTCTCTCAAAATTCATGACTGACAAAATCGAGATGTAGATAAATATTTTGATGTGACACACAGTATTTACTATTTAAATAATAATTACTTATTAAAAAAAAGACAGAATTCAATGATTCTTTTTTTTTAATATACTAATTATTCTATGGTAATTAGAAAGCCGGAAATTTATTAACTAGTTGTCTGGTAGCATTGTTTCGCTTACTTCGATGCACGGGGAAGCATTACTGTAAGTAATTTACACCGTTGGTTCGCATTTTCTTCATTACTCTTGCTCTCCGCTAAAACGCTTCCTCGTTATTCATACTCACTGCTACTTCTTTTACTTTTTGTCATTCTCAATGTAACACGTATTTATAATCCTCCTATTACGATACAAACGATCTCTGCGATAATTATTTGTATGTATACGAGTTTTTTACGCGATAAAAAGGATGACTTTCAGGATATTGTCTTTCGAAAAATTATTCAGTTACAAATTGGATTAGTACAACAATATATATTGTATTTTAAAAGATATGAGAGAGAAAGTGAGAAAAAGAGAAAGAGAAAGAGTTATTAAATATGTTTAGAAATAGCTCCGGAAAGATAACATCCAGTATTTATCCAACTGAATATGATAACTCATCGTTTTTACAAATTCCAACTTAAGATTATAGAGAAAAGGGTACTTTTCATTCTATCCTACGGCGACGCGTTCATTGGCGCGAATACTCGGTGGGTCGAGGAAGTGACTCGTTATCTTAAGAGAGTCATTTCGTCCCCTTCTCTTCCGTCTTTTCCCTCCTCGTAGAGGCCTCGCTCTCGACTTTTCACTCTCGACTCGAGTGCCATCCGCTACAGCCGTTGCTGCCGCCACCGCCATCGTCCCTCTAAGCTTCATCCGGGTATCGCCGGCAAAACCGACACTCTTTTCTCATCCTCACGGCGTTTTATTTATTACCCGCGGTTACTTCAATGGACCGCAGCATTCGGCCAACTTTCCGTCCTAAACTTACCGGGAGTACCCAATGTGTGAAGCGCGTATTCGCGACGCGAAACTCCATGCCGGATTCCGCACCGCATTCTTCGTAGACTAGTCTTTTAAAGGATAGTCACTAATTGTAGCCTCGCCTTTCAGAATTTTGAGGCAATCTTGAACGAGCTAAGAATTTCGATATTAAGCGCTTTTTATAGTTCAAACAAACTTTCTCCTGCATTTGACTCTCTAATATGTTTGGATATCTCTGATCCCATTTTATTCGATTATCTTAGAACTTACGTTTTAGAATACGTTGTTTTTATATTATTTGTTCATTTAGTTATAAATTGTATTATTTTGACACTAACAAATGTTGGATATCAATTTAATACGAAATATTCAAATAACATTATCACATTATGTTAAATTAACTTGAATATGTTAAAATTAAGCATGCCTCAAAATTTTAAGGAATGGACCGATTTTAACACAAATCCAAGATATTTTTACTGTGCTTTACTGAAAAAAGTTACTCATTTTATGATGTGTCACTTTTATGTCAATGCAGCGTGCAGCGATGTGTTCATGAAAAAAATGCCTAGTATCGTAGATCTATTTCTATAAAAAGATCTGAAGAGAAACATCTTTTTTTTGGGGGGGATATTTTTTTATAGGGATTTTTTTTGAAGACAATTTCTCTCTCTCGCTTTATATGAAACATTTAGATCTCGTTTTCAAAGTTCTATCTCTTATGTGCGGCATCATATATCTATCAAGTTTCTTCGATGTGGAGTACGTCGAGACGATTTCAATGATGCATTTAGCCAGGGTATTGTAGGAAATTAGTATCGAGCTGCTGCACAGCTTGTTCAGGATTTACGTTCCGGTGACACAATACGGCATAGTTACGTCGTCTGTCGCGTCGCCCGACGTACACCACAAAAAGCACCAATGGGAGAGCGATCACGAATAGATAATTATTACACATCGCTTGATACGTCCGGCATCAATAACGTACCAGATGCATTCAATGGCACTGAAAAAATCAAAATGCCGATGCAATTTTACAAAAATGTAGTATGCATTAAAACTATTCTCAAATTCTTGTTTTGAAAATTAAGTTTTCCATAACAAAATTAAGTACGTAATTCCTGCATAATATTTCATAAATTTTTGATTGTTTAAGGAAATAATGGAGCAACGTTTAAACACAACACGCGCGACTTACTTCTGTAAATACGCTGTTCGCCAATTATAACGTTAATTACTCAGAAATACGATAGCGTACATTATTTGTATTTATTTATATAATTAATAATAAAATAGCAAGAATTAGAATTAAATCAATGTAGAAACAAAGATTCAATTGATCAAAATTCAAACAATAAAATTAAAGGGCTCTGAATCAAACTTGATTTTAATGCTAGTTAAGTAATAACACTAAACTACAATAACAAAAAATAACCTAAATGTGGGCTAATGAGAGTCAGCGCGAGCGAAGGTGCGCAATAAATCTTCACAAATAAAATTTGTTACTTCATATGATGTGTTGATCTCATCTTTATTTGAAATATTGACATCTTGAACGTTTCGATTCTCTTTGGAATCTTCATCAGCAAATTTCTTAACGAAATAAAATTTCAACGATCGTCCGATGTAGAGTCACTCGCAGGTTGCTAAAACTGTAGTGTTATCCACACGATCGCCAAATCTCATCATGAAACCTTGGATTCACTAAACTACAAACAAGTCATACTAGTTCATACTAGTGAAAATGTTACAATAATATAAATTACAAATTCTGTGAAAAACGTTTAGACTCTACATTGTTAAATATAAAAGGAGCATTGGTAAATCAATCCTGTGATCAGTTTTGAAGTAAACAACGTCTATATTAACGTAAATGTTTTTAATAAATAATAATCTGAATTTGAATCAAATTTAGTATATTTGCTTGAATCGATTAATGTTATCGGTATTAGATAATAATACACGCGAGTGTTAATTAGCCATTAGTGTATCTATACTTAAATCTAGTGTTACCGGAAAAACACTGAAAAAATATTGGAACAACAAGAAACTGCATTTTCCGACATACATTACTTGTAATCGCGAAATTTCTTACACGAATGTGTTGTTCGCTGTAATTATCAGTATCCCCTCCTAGGAAAACCTTATTAATTACAATATAATATATTATATTGTTTATTTACGTCGCCTAAAGAGACGTTGTTCCTTCATATACCAATTATTGCGAAGAATATTACTAAGGCCTCGGTAGTCTAAAGGCTTAGGACGCTCGCACCGTATGCAAGAGATCCGGGTTCGATTCCTGGCCGAGGTAATATTTTTCGCAATAAAAATTAATTATTTACAGATTTTAATATGTTATTCATCATTATTAAGATCGTTTCGAAGATGCGAATAAGCATCAAAAAATTGTTAAAATTGCTAGTCAATTTAACTCGTGATATTACTGCGGTAGTTTAGTACAGTTAGCGTTTCAAGACCGAAAATTTTTCGGCGCGCGTTTCTGTGGGACTACATACGTAGTATATAAATTCACATAATCATACAAGCATTAAGATCCAGCTAGACTGTTTAAAGGCTTTGATTTATATAATTTGTGTTATCACATGTACGGTCCTATAATATATTATATTATAAAAAATAATATTAAACAATTTTTCAAACATTAATACTTACTATTTATTTGGATTTATTATACAGAACGTTATTTGTGTGAGATCATTAATGTATAACTATACTTAGTAAGCAAGAAACATTTCGGAACATTTCAGCAACATTGTAACGTTGTTATAATGTTTCTTGCTTACTGAGTATAGTTACATTAATAATCTCAAATAACATCTTGTATGATAAATCCAAATAAATACCAAGCATTAATGTTTGAAACTGTTTAATATCATTTTAAGATATATGTATAGCATATAAGAAGAAGAAGAACGCAGCCAAATGGACACCACGAGCATACAAAAGGGAAACTATCGCCAGTATCCAATGGAGTTGCGGAATTAAAAGAAAAAAAGTTATCCACGCGTTGTTGAACGAGATACAAGCGAACGTGATATTACGCAATAGAGAGCCAAAGACGACGGAATTTCCAGCTTGATTTAGGAAAAGAGTAGAGGAGAAGCATTGTACGCTTCCCCCCGCGACATATTGTATTGTACTCACCTCGATATACGACCTTGTTGAACACGCTGGTGATGATCTGCAGTTCGGGATTTAACGTCTCACCGAGCTGAAACAGAAAACAGCTTCTCTTTGTATCCAGTCTAAACGACAACGGTACCTTATATCGCAACTTCCATCGCCACGTGTACCGTGTCAGCGATGTGTCCTTCGTCGTTCTCTCCGCCCTGATATGTTTTCCATCGATTTCCCATGAAAAGGGGTTGCTCGGTCGGTGCTAAGTGCACCGCATAAAGAGGTGAAGGCAAAGAGTCGTTTCGAAAGTTCTACACTGGGCGCTATTAAAGGTAACCGTAAAACTCCTGACTAAACCGACCGTGGACTTTAAAGTAACGATAAATAATAAAAGTTGATGCGCGTGGCGTGGCCGCGTGGGCCCGCCGTCGATCAAAAGTTTCGCCGTTTCCCTATCCGTGGCACGAAATTATTATCGCCGCTTCCGCCTCGTTTCTCTGTTCCGTAAATAGAGGTAAACAAGGGAGATAAGAAGATAAATAAAATGAAGTGAGATGCGATCGGGGATGGAGTGCGCGCGGCAGAGATATTTCTCTTTACAATATGGACATATTCTGCAGTATCCAGATTTATGGATAATCATTAATTAAAGCTATCGATGTTGCTGCTGCATGAAAGAGTATTTTGCAAGAGTTATTGTGAATAAATAACAAGAAAACAATGTCTCCATTAGTCTTTGAGAACATTGTTTACTGCAAAAAGAAATATCATGTCAGTATAAAATATATTGAAAATGCATTAGAAGTTGCAAATTTTATGCATCACTCAAATATGGGTGTCATGGCAGTTAAAATATTAAATAACATATAATTGCGATAATTAAATTTTTTTTAAGATTAAAATTTTAGAACGTCATTAACGCTGAATTTTAAAAAAATCAACGTTCGAATTTAGACTTCATATTTTTGCAAACGTTAATAAATTTTATTAGCGCTTTGATGCAACGATTATTGGCTACGTAATATATCTAATATTATTGAAATTATCAAGAACTATGAATATGTAAAGAGGTGGTAGCGACTGTTTTACCTCTTAATCCAGATACTTGAGAATTACATAGGACGTAATCGAGATTCAGTTGCGAGACAGGTAAGCGGACGCCGACGGTTTAATCTCCGTTTAAATTTCTTGTAATAAAGGGAACCTAATCTTAATTATGAGCTAAGAGAATTAATCTCAATGACGGCCGTCCTTAAACGTTCTTAATCTCGTCGCTCAAGAATAAACTTAACTGGGAAAATTCGCGGTAATCACAATTTCTTCATATTCATTTAATCAAAAAAAGATTTTTCTTATCGCGAAATGATAGAACATTAAAATACACACTGTAAAAAAATTACATGTACAATTATAACAATTATAACAGGTAATTTTGAGATCTATTATTATTAAAGGTACATATTTACTCACGTAAAGTCACAATTTACAAATAAAATTATTCTTCTTCGTAGTAATCAAACAATTTGCAAAAGTAAATTTACAATTAGAGTTAAGTTTGTAAAAATATTTACATATAAATTCGCCAATGAATTACGTACAAATTTTCTTAAGCTGTGTATTAATGTACGAATAAAAATGTTAATACATTATATTATTGTGATATATATATATATATATATATATATCATGTTATAACGTATAAAAACGCACGATTTTACATAATTATGCTACAAATTGTATATTTTTATATATTTATCATTTATATAATTTTCATATTTTTTTTACAATGTAACATTTCGCGAATATCTCATTGGAATTTTCAACACAAAAATATATATCTGGAAAATATTTATTAAAAGTAATAGAGTTAAAAGTAATAGAGTTAAAAGTAATAAAAACATTTCTCCTACTATATCAAAAATTATTGACGTAATTCAAAAGCTATTTTTCGATTTCATTGTTATTTTGTTCAAATTAATTGCGATGTCCTAAAAATATATTTAATTTACTTATAAAGTCACTCTTTGCGTTTATACCTCTAATGTCCAGTGGAAAATACTGCGAAATCAGCTACATTAAATCCCACACGGTACAACCAAACCAAAGTCTATCTAGTTAAATCCGGTCTGCAGTTGCGGCTTACGCCGTCAGCATGTTGCTACTTGTTTGGCAAATCAACTGTACACTAATTTGTAATTGTAGCTTCGTAATTTCCGCGGCAGTTGGGCAATAAACAAGCTTCAACGACGACGCCCCGTCCTGAGATCGTATCGATCGCGCGACAAGGGTCCGTCCTTGTGGTTTCACTTCTGGCTATGATGATCGCGGATAAAGGGCATTGCGTTAAACTGGTGCAGGGAACAGCTACTGCTCGACTTCGCGTCATATTATGCAGTCCACCCAACGGACGTGGGGAATTAGCAAGCTCGATTCATTCATTCTCTCTCTCTCTCTCTCTCTCTCTCTCTCTCTCTCTCTCTCTCTCTCTTGCAGCACACAGAATCCTTCATGTCAACCAAATTTCTCCTTCCGTTTGATAGCACGGAATTCCTGTCTTTTGTCATTAGATCAGGACTACTGACTGGCAGTCGCGCTAAATTGACGCGTGGCGTAATTACAGGTTAGCAATTTCCTCGTAGTAGTTAAAGTGATAAACAACCGCACTAATTATTCGGCTGTATTGATTATGGGTGTATCCAGGGGGGAGGAGTTCGAAATCCTCCTTCAAGAAAGAACAGTTTTGCTGAAATAGGTATATAAAAACTTAATTAGATACAAATTTGAAAATAATTTTGTTTGAAATTGAAATAAATGTAGGATGCTCGAACTAGTTGTTAAAACTTTTATATAATTATTTTGATAGTTCAACAACATTATGTTCAGATGTGTCTAACTAAATTTTTATATTCTTCAGCAAAGCTGTTCTTTCTGTACAGTTCGAGGATTTTTCTTCAGCGAACTTTCTTACTAATAACGCGTGAGCTACGCATTGATCAATGAGCGTTTAACTTGTCGTCGAAAAAATAGTTTTCATAATTTAATTGGTTCTCCTTGTTAAAATTTAGGAGGGGAGGAAATGGCAAGCTTCTTCTGCCCCCCTTTGTGTAAATCCATATATTATTTAAATCTGTCAAAAGAAAGAAACTGCAACATATTTTTGTTGTTATTAATTACAATGAATTACGACTGATTATATGGAGTCCTTTATTTTTAAAAGGCAGAAAGAAAATTAACTGTTCTATATGCAAATTTCGCTCTTTTAATATCACGAATTCATGTTTGTACGTAATTTACCTTTCCAATGAATCACAAGCAATTCGTGAAAATAAAGTCACTGGAATCGCGTGTTGTGAATGAACTTTTTCAACCTCGCTCGAACGGGGTTCCGAAACTTTTTTTCCAACCGGTTTTCCACTATGACGCTTATACCTCACAGATTTTTTAGGTCGTAGGTCGCGATTCCCTGTCTTTTTTCAAGAAACTTTTGATTCCATTCAGTCGCCGTATAATTTCCCTCTGACCTTTTCGCATTCCACAAAGCAATTGTCGCGACTGTACGCGGCATTTATGCCGTTGCAAGGTCAAACGTAAGTGACGCATAATTGCGACGATTGTCGCATAATTGCGCAAATTATAAAAATTGCGATCAGTTTATTATTAATCTGCATCTATTGAGTGGGACTATAAGATTTTTCCCGCTAGATGGTGTTCAAATATTTTTCTAATCACTAATTAATAATTATTATCAAATACATGAAATGTATTTAATATACGTTCTAAAAGATAATTTCAACGCATAAGTTGACAATTTTTGCAATAGTTTGAAAACGAAAAGGAATAATATAATTCTTCAGTGCATAATGCTTTTTTATTTCCGCCAAAACAAGACTAATTAAAAAAAAGATATGTATTGTATACGAAGAAGATGACGTAACTGAACTCCCATTATGTGCCAGAAGTGATTTGTTAATTCAGGAGAAATAAATCTCGAAGATTCTTCACGCTCTCGTCAGCTAATCATTGATATCGACTTTATGAGAAAGAAGGATAATAAAGCTTATTGATAGATGACGAAAAGATGTCGAATAAAATGGTGTAGTATATTTGTCCAATTAAAGATATTTCTAACTAACGACATTTGAATTTTATTTTAAAAAAACGAACGATCTTATTATCCCACTATTATAAATCATTATATTATATATAATAAATCATTCGCCAACGTTGAAATTTAGAATAACACGTTAACACATTTATAGAGTCTTACGTATTAACGTTACGAATTTATACAATTCGAAAGTTTCCGACGTTTCATGTTAAAACGTCGGACCGAGTTCGTTTGGGTCTGAGATCGCAAAAGTACCGACGGTATCACGAGGTGCCAACTCATTTGGATCTCATCCCTCAGATACCCCAGGGTATAATCCGTTTGAATTACAGTCGTCAACCCCGTTGCCTCCAGACACGCCTTTACGATCCATTCGTCGAGAGATCGAGCACCTGTTAAAGGTTTCCAGGAAGGATGATGCCGCATTGGGATTATTCAAAATGCTGACCTCTTCGGACCGTGCGGCCGCGTATTCGTTTGCGTTATTTTGCCTTCATTGGAATTTATGATTTCGTAGCGAAAATACATATTTTGCGGTCGCTAAAAGCGTTCTCTGTTTATGTGAATTTTAATTCATAATATTTAACTACCTCTCGTTCGTCACATCTAAAGCATCGTGTCGAATTCCTATTATAATTCAAGATTATCCAGCTCAATTTTATCAAAATGAAATCACTTTGATTACGTTGAAAAAAAAAGTAAAATAATTATAGTCGAGAGCTCCATTTTTATGATTATTATTATAATATTATACGGGAAGAATGATTTTGTTGAAGCATCTCTATTTTTTTGGATCGTCAAAATATTATAATTATGTAGGAAACTCAAGTATGATGAACAATGAGTTTGACATTCAAGCAACCAGCTTGAGCATTCTACACGATTACTTTGATAGTTGAGAGAGAACAAAATAATATTTTTAACACAAAGTTACATTTTAGAATTATATTGTAAATATAATTATTATTACATTGAAAGAATAATTTTGTTGAACCATCAAAATAATTGTATAGAAAACTCAAATGTAATGAGTAATACTGCTAAAAACATTTTAGCAATCAGTTAAGTATTTTACGTGATTATTTTAATAGTCCAACAAACTTTATTTTCAGTATCTCGTTAAATTTTTTAAATACGTTAGCAAAACCGTTCTTTCCGTGTAGTAATAATAATTATATTTATAATTCTACCAAAAAATATAAAACTGAAAATGATTATAAATTATAGTTAAATTATGGTAATTGTAACCATTTTTTCTCTCAGTGTAACTTTAAACTCAGTGTAACTGACCAAAATAAATCCATTATTCACATTTCTTCTTCCAGTGGAATATTTTAATTTGCGGGAATATGTAGCAACTGAAAAATCTTTTGCACTATTTCCGCGAAAGCTGGATCATGAATATTTATACTTATCTGTCTTATTAATCAGCAGACGGGCTGGCAAGCAACGAGAGCTAATGTAAAAGCGTACGCAGAGGTATGGCTGTAAATTCTAGCGGAAAAAGCGCTATTATGTTCGGTATTATCGCGTCAACGAACCCTTTTCATCGTCTTACGGCCATCGTCGCCGCCTTAAAGCGCCCGTAAACATCCTCTTAAAAATATTCAGAAGTTGCTGTCGTTTGTCGACGGCTGCAAGCGGAGTCAAAGTGCGTCGTTATAACGCATAGTCGCTACAACGCATACAGCTTTCCTTTCTCTCGACCTCTCCTCTCCCTTTTTCTCCTTTTCACTCTTATTTCATCGTCTTCGTTACACTGCCATGTAACCGCGGTTTCGAAGGCTAAGTTGCTAAAGAGGGTGGAAAGCGGACGGGAAAAGGGCGCTCGCTGAAAGAGAGTGCGAGTGAGTGGAGACAGAGGGTCGTCACTGAAAGTTTCAAAGTTATTCCGAAAGTAAATACAGGTCGGTAGTAGTTATTGCATGTTTTATGTCGCACCTTTCTCAGAGAAAAGGCAAGAGAAATGCATCACGCGACGATAATCTTTTTTATTTTAAATTATTGTAACTATTTGAAACTATTCCGCTTTCCACCGATAGAAAACATGGAAACGGATTTCTCCGCTCGCGTTTCTCCATTTCGGTTCGAATAACACAGCTGAAAACTCATCACTCGTATAGGGTAAACTCGGGTATGATGGCCATAGTTTTTTAAAATGCAAAAAACATACATTTATTCTTGTTACTTTTTAACAATATTTGGGATATTACTTTCACTGAAGCTTAAAGTAACAAATACTATCGAAATTAAAGAGAAAATACTTAACGGAACTTTAATTTTATCAAAATATTACAAAGTATGCATTGGCCATCTTATCTGATTTTTAGGGAAAAGATGGCCATGATATTAAGAAAGATAGCCATAGTATTTATAAATAAATAGTGAAAATAAAAGCATCAATTGTAGGTCACTTTGCAATATACGTACTTTTATTGTGTATGTAATGTTGATTGTGGCAGCTTAACTGTAATTTATTATAGACATTATAACAGTTTTTATCAGACACGTGCAAAACTTTGCAGATAGTCGAAAGAAAGAAATATTAGATAATATTTATAATATTGTTATTTTGAACACAGTGTACTCATATGAACTACTGTAAATATTGATTATCTTTAAGAATGACTATAAAAATGTACTATTTATCAATTGTTGGAGAAATTATGGCCTATGGCCATCTTTTCCGTATATGGCCATAATACCCTAGTTTACCCTAGTTCTTATATTACGAATGAAAAACATGTACGTATATATCTAATAAATAGTTTTGTGTCTAATTCTATTTAACGGGATGACATTTCATAAAAGCTTGTTAAAAAAAATTGTAATCCCCTTGAAATTTCTAGTTTGGCGAAGTTTTTCCTCTCCGTTCATTTTTGAATTATAAATTTACTTGTATAAATTCATCTCTGAAAAGATTTCTTCCTTTTTCAATTTTGCGATAATATATGTATTATCGAGATATTAGCACAAGAAATTCAAATGTCAGATTAAAACAAATTTATTATTCATTAATTATGATATTTGTGCAAATGATGTAAAGGTATATTTCTATCAGCGAAAAATAGAGAGCGAAAAATCTCGTGAAAGAAGAGATATAACAATATTTCTATTGAAGGAGTTTGTAGATGATCCGAAGAAAACTGTCGAGAAAGCGGTCCATGAGCGTTGAGGCAAAATAATTGCTTCGCGATAATAAATCCGTTATTTGAAGAGGAAAATACGAACGGGAAACGATTCGATATGATATTAAAATCGCGCCTGCTTTGATCACCAATATCGATATCAACTGATTTAGTCTTCACACACATACATATACATTTTATATATCCGATTTGCCATGCGAAGAAAAAATATAATAGGAAATTCATTTATAGTAAAATGTACAAATGTATGATGCTGTGCAGTGAAATGCGATACAAAATGTAACGTGATCTTGTACATGTAATTTAATTATATTGTATTACAAGTATTTATTGTATATGTATACATGTATGTATGTGTAAATATTTGTAAAATAATTCTAAAATTACATTTACAATATCGTGTTACATTTTGTATCACGTTTCAGTATATTAGTTGAAGCTATATCCACATTAACGATTTTGTTATTATTAACACATTAAATCGTAAAGTATTAACACATAATCCTAAGACAATTAGTCATCGTTGCATCTAGATAAAATTATTTAAAAAACCTTTCTTTATGATTCATACCTCGTAATATCGAAATTCATAATTTTGGAATTATGTCTTTTAGCGAATAAAAATCTATCAAACAAAATTGTATAAAATTAAAATTTACGATTTGTTGATTTATCGATTTGTGTGCTCTCATCTAGCGGGTATAACCATCGCGACTGTCTATTTTACGAAGAACGGTCCTGAAGTATGATTTGGCTTTTAACGAGTGAAATGATAAGGAATGAACCGACAAGGATGTGGTAAGATAGGACGTGGAAGAGAGAAACAAAGGATAAGAGAGAGAGCCGCGATGCAGCTTTAGTCGACCAGAAGGTTCTTCTCAAAACTTCGAAATTTATTCCTGCGTTAAACGCCGCGCGTCTTGGAAAACTTACCGCGTGTTTGCTCGTAGCCTCCGACCGAAATGATTATGCTATAATAATGATATTGTTAGTTGGAAACGTGCCGGGACTGCTGAAGGACTGCCGGGGTTTGCTGCTTGAAAAAATAACAGGTAATGTTCGCTCTCGCCCGTGATGTAATTAATGCCCGTTTGGAAAACTTCACCTAGTACACACGCGCGTACTTTGAGAGAGGGTAACATTTTATATGCGATTTTCCCTAAAGTTATTTTATTCGTGTCGAAAACATTTGTTACATCCTTCTCTCAACGTATTATTTTCCATGAAATTTTATAAAATTTATCAAAATTTATCATGTACCAAATTATTTTTTCTAGCAATTCATTTAGATGTATAATTCCGACGAAAATTCCCGTAAAAAAATATTAGTGAACTCGAGATCAACATAATCGAATGGTCGTCATTTATTCGGTACAAGACAAGCGTTGTTAGCGAGACTACATAGCGTCTGTTACGTGCTAACTACCGTAATCTCTGATACGCCGAATGCATTTGTAAGGGGAAGCTAAGTGCGGTCCGAAGTTTAGAAAGTTAGTATCACGATATGTTCGCCCTGTTAGAAACGGCTTCACCATAACACGATGGCTTGACAAGATCGGGGGATGGGAAGGTATTAAGAACCAACATAATTATCAATTTACATGGATCGTCCGTCTAACTAAACATGGGGTTTAGTTAGGAACTGATAAATCATGTAAATGAATTTGAACGTGTATATTTTTTAATAATTACGTTGCTATATATATATATATATATATGATATTAATTGATTATGGCATATATCAATTATACGTGTACGCCTCGTCGACCGTTGTCGGATTTATTGCATTCAATCAAACGAATTTGATGTATATTCAACGGATATTTTTATGAATTCATGTGGATAGCGCGAAATAAAAATAGTTACTTTAATAAAGAGTATTAATAATTTTTTTATCTTGATTCTTTAATTTTCAAAAAGTTTACAAAATTTTTAAGTTAATGTTATAAAATTTTAATTCAGATTTCGTTTGTTTTTCCAGAACCGTACAGCCATATCTAAAGTAATCGGATTTTTTATTAATTAATAATTATCTAAAAAAAATAACACATTACTTTTTTAAAAATTTCTTGGAATTAGTTGTGATCCATGTGTGTATATTTTCTTGGAATTTATTGCGTAACTATATTTATACATGCCATGCTAGTATGACATGGTTTAAAAAAATAGGATTAAAGTCATAAATTGGCGATTTACAAAATCCTGACATCAAACCGATTAAACATATACGGATCACTTAAAGAAAAAAATTCGTAATCGAAAATCTTCAAAACAAGACTTAGAAATTGTGATTAAAAAAGAATAAAGACAAATAACACGTGAAATGCACCGCAAAAAAAACTATTAAAGAATTTACCAAAAAAAAATTGCAGAAGTCATGAAACAAACGTAATAAAATATTAAATAGTGATAATTTATTAATAAACAAATATATATTAATGAATTTTGTCGTATTTATTTTGATCTACATATTAAGAGTTAAAAAATTTAAAGGGTGCCTAGTAATTTTGGATATGGCTGTATGCATTCTCGATTCTGTTGAATGCAAGAAAGCTAATATCTGAGCGGTTTAATTACTTACGTTTTTATTAATGACGTGCAAGATTAAATGCCTGTAAAAATTTATAGCGAAGGAAGTTACGTGCGAAAAACTTTTTTGCGGACTGAAACAATTTGAAAAATGGACGAAACTTTCGTCGATAGAAAATTCACTCACCTGCACCATTAACGAGATCGCCACCAGCCCCTGACTTTTATGCTGTGCCTCGCTCATGTTGTGATACAGTTCGGCGTTAAAGCCATAGACTTGTATCTGCAACAGAAAACCACAAAGAAATTACTTCCCGGTGGAATTGTGCCGTGAGCATAATCGTATCTCCCGCAACGCGATCATGCCGACAAATTCCGTCCCCGCACGAACAAATTCTCTAGTTTAGAGTTTAGATTCCGGAACATTTCGTGCCCGACGACGCGACGTACCACGTCGTTTCCCCCCGTTTCACCATGCTTCTATCTCCCCTCGAGATCGACTCGCTACAATCACGTCTCTGGTCGACCATTGCCGGCTTTACTGCAACAATTAAACGACTAAACCCTCGATATATTAAATATTAAGTTTTCCATATAAAATGCAGATAATAAATAAAAATTCTTTATAAAAGACGTTAATGATTTTATGTATTTAGGAGATCAAAGTCTACAAAAATTATTTCTTTTACACCTTTTTGAGCAAAATCGGTCTCTTTTTAACATCGCCCTTTATTTATGTCTTAAGAAAAGTAAATAAATTCATATTTAAGTCTTTTATATCTTCTTGCCTTTATAAATTCTTAACTTTATATACGCTGGATATTGTTAAAAATTGAAGAAAACGATACAAGATTCCAGAATGTGATCTGCATGTTCGAGGTATATTTGGTTCCGTCTTTTATGCCCTGAATAAATATTCCAAGAATATTTATCGAACACGTACCTATTAAATCACATTCTTACGCGAGTATATAAATCTTCAGAGGCACCAAGATTCTTAAGCGCATACCATATGTGGATGCACTTTTCCTTTGACATTTTTGTGCGCCTTCTTACGTTAGAATCTTCGTTTTTAGTAAACGGAAATATTCTCTCATAGTATGCACACTTTTTGTAGAAATATTGAACTTTTGCGAGAGTAAAGTTTTCTTCGATACCTGATCATATCTCACTTTTAACATTTCACCTCTGCCTTCATATTTCCCGCATATATAAAATATAGATATATATTATTGTCACAACAAATGTTTTTTTTTTGTTGCGACTGCAACAAGATTTAATAACAAGGATCGCGACTTATTGTTTTAGAATAAAAATCTGCACGAATAAGTGTATGCAGGTAAGTCGCAAGATGGGATCTATCGCGTGCACAGGAGGGTAGCGTTCAGTTTATAGAGAAATGGAAACCAAGTCGCTCGTAAAATGTATCTTGTTTTTGGAACATACATCTCGTTTCGTGTCTCATTTCCTGCGAATGTCACATGCTATAAGTTTTGTATGCTGGATAAGGCGCGGAAAAGACACCGACGACGTGTACGTGTCTTTCTCGCGAAGAAAAGGATTTCGCCACGATCGCTTTTCTTTACAATATTTTCTCTCTCCCTCCTTTTCAGCCCCTCCTTCTTTTCACCCTCCCCCCCTCTCTCTCGCTCTCTCTTTCTTATAGTTCCCTCTTTATTTTCCTACCATCCTGTCCTTCTTTACTGTATCCGGATATCTGTTTCTTTCTGCAGGTAATGGTATTGCAACGGCACTTCCGGTTGTGCCTAAGGCATCTGAAATGTCCGCGACGCGCGAGTTCTTCTTCAAAGACGCCAGGATATGCTGCTACGGCGCGACAGATAGGGGCGAGGAAGGATGTGAAGAAGGAGGGATACGGGGATAAGAGAACGATGTGAGAAAGAAAAAGATAAGACGACGCGACAAGGAGAAGCGGGAGGATTGCTGAGAGTGAGTGTAAATCCACTGCGTCTGATCAAAGTACGACTCGTACTACTAGGAATAGGAAAGATTCCCTCCTTCTCATTTTCGTAAAATTCTTCCGTACACCGACTGCTCCCCTTTCTTCAGTACAGCGTCCTCTCATCGTTTCTGCCTTTTAGCAGGATATATTTTTCTCTTAGTGACTTCTTCACTCATCGAAGAAGGAATTTCTCTCGTTCTTTCCTTCTCACTTTTTTCATCATGCAATCAAAAAAATTGTACATCGTTTCAAATGCGATTTTGTTTCAATTAGACGAAATTAAATCTAATAAAAAATTTATTATAATCTATTTTTGCTCTTCAATTTTCAAATACGAATACACTTTTCGTAATTTCATTCTCGCTTGTCGATATTGTATCAATAAACTATCATGTATACCGATGATAGCCCATTTGATCGAAATAGAATTTTGATTCAAAAATTGTATATCGTGTTTCAAATGCAATTCTATTTCACACAAATAGATATAATTAAATTCAATCAAAAAGAAAATTCTATTTCGATTAGACGAAGTATCATAGATAGATGGCAGTTTATTAATACAATATTGATATGACAAGAATAAATTAAGGGAAGTGTATGCATATTAATAAGTTTTGAAAGACATGTAATAATATTATGCCAGATATTTAAATCGATTCTTCTATTTAAAAATAGTCCATAATATTGATAAAAAATAAATACTTGTTCTCATTGAGATCATTCCGCTAACTACACATTTATGCGCTTTTATGTGTCGATTAATTTTTCTTTAATTTGCTCATTTCCTATTATCCTAATTTGAGCCTCTAAGATAAACATAATAATGAAACTGGAAATGAAGTTAATTCCATCGACCTAACTTTCCAACAAGGAACTTAAGAAAGAAGAAATTATGTGAATCAGCAAAGTGACTTATTTCGACGTTTGATTGACGGTTTTTACATGCAAACTGAAAGTTTCAATATTTATCGCGGGTAAACAGAAGTGGAAGTTAGGTACGAAAACAGCAGTCTGTGGAGAGTTCAGAGAGCATTCATTCAAACTTCATGAAATTTAATGCACGAATATATTTCAAGACTCTACGACTGATTTTATAAGGAAAATCAAGTATTTAACTACAATTTTTATCAATATATTCTAAGCAATAAAATTTAATCACTTTAATTATACGTATTGATTAGCTATTTAAAGATTTTATATTATTAATACTCAAGCCTTTAAAAAATTAGTATTTTTATCTCTTTTTTCTTAAAGTATCTGATAATAAATTTAAAGATTTGCAATTACAAATTTTACATGTGACACGAATAAATTTATAATTAATTGCATGTCAGAATAAATTCCAATTTATTAAAGTTAAAATAGTTGAATATTTTTTACTATTGATAATGTTAGTAGATAGGATTCTCTCCTAGTAACCTTTTTCTTTTAGGTCATCTTGTACTACCAGTCAATAAGACCGAAGAGAAAAATAATTGTTATTAAGAAGCATTCTATCGACAAATCAGCTTTCAGTGTGCTCATTATATTATCGTTGATACAGATCGTAACAACTTTACTCTGAGTATTATAAAGTCACATTAAAAATATCTTTCACGTTTTAAGCCCCTTTCCTTTTATCCGAAATAATTTATACAACATACAAAATTCCGTTTTGTATCGAAATATCGAACACGAGCATACTAACTTAATGTTAGTAAAATAGTTTTGTGCTAAAGGCTATGTAAGAATTACATAACGTTTTAAATTTATTACGCAAGAATGAGTAATAAAACCTGTTACGTGTACATAATTTTTGATATAAAGTATTTGTTAAGAAAGAAGTAGAATAGTCCGTGTGACAAATAAAAGACATTCCACTGACATTCTTTTACACGGTTTTCAGGCACGAGTTTTTATTCAGAAATACGACGTGCCTCCCTTCGTCCTTCCATTATCCCAAGCCGGGATAAAATTCTGCGGCTCTTATCTACACGGCGATCCCGAAATTCGTTGTCACGGGCGACCAAAATCCTACTTGACGACCGAGCCAAGGCGGTATATAGCCAAGCTTTCTGAAATTTGCTACGCCCTGGAAATTCGGAATTCACCGCGGGTAACCCGCGAAGTGCCGAGCTGGCCCTCTCTTCCTCTGAGCACCTTCACTTCACGTGTACCATCCGATCTCGACGTATCTTCTGCACTCTGCCTCTCATCCCGACCCGATGCCTCCTTTACGACCGCCTTCTCGTGCTTTACCCGCCACTTTGCCCGCCACTAGAGCATAATCACCACCCTCTACGAAGACTACGACGAGCCCGCAAACACAGCCGCGCATTCAGTAAACGCATTATCCTCTCTTTAAGCGGTCTCGACGACAGTCTCCCTGAAGATAATTTTTACGTGCATCTGAAGTTAATCGTCGTCGGGGAACGGATTAACAAAAAATACTACGTGTACTAACTTCATGAAGAGGTGTCATTTATATATATCCTTACGATATCCCACTTGAGCAAAAGTAATATAAGTAATTTAAGTAATATAATTTGCCGTAAAAATAATGTTATTGTATTTCTGTTTCTCAATATCTGAATGATTGATTCTTATGTATTTTTAGCTATTGAAAAAGAATATAAAGTTAAAAATGGTTCCATCGCCTACAGATTTTAAGAAATCAATGATTCACTTTTTAAAAACTCTACAAATAATTTATAACTTTTTTTCTTTTACTTTAAATGTGTGCTAATATTATTTTATTTTAATACCACTTAAAATTGTATATGTAATATAATAAAAAGGTTTCACCATCACATTAATTTTCATATATTGTAAAAAGATATTTAAATTTCTTATACTGCATTAATTATACCACAAAACTTATTATACATAAAAAATTCAAAGTAGAGTTTTTAAAAATTGAAGAATAATGAAACTTTTTAAAAGGCATATTCTTTTTTTTTTTATATAAAAATCCAGTAAAAAATATCTGTTGTTGAGAAACAAAAAGTTATTCCACTGTGTTATTTATCATGTTGTATGTAAAGAGAGGAATCGCCCAATTTTCGATATATATCATTAAAATAATTTTACGTGAAAAAGAACGCGAGTAATTGGACAAGTCTTAGTTTTTAAAAAGCTTTTTACAGTTTACATATTGAATATAGCTAGTTTTAACGAATATGCAAGTTTTTATATCTCTAAATATAACTGATTTAATTTTGCGCTCCACTATAACTGCGCTTGATTATTATTTGCTCTGTACGATTTTCTTTTGATATTGAATATGCAATATCAGATTTATTTTATGTTACAGTAATTCGATACGACACATTGTACATATACGACACCGGTATAGCAGTAATAGCAACTGATCCGACGACACTAGTTAACCTATTGGCCTGGACCTGCACGAGGCTATCTTGCAGTTGCAATGCAAGCTACCCAACTGGACACACGAAATTGTCTCGTATGCAAACTTTGTCCGGATCTGATTACAAACAGTCCCCATCGCCTTCGCAAGCAGCAGTTCCTGTATTAACTACATCAAATGTATAAACTTCTGTTTTAAACACAAATAAGAGAGAAGAAAGCCATTTTCAGTCAGAGCAGGTCTTGGTGCTTAATTAATATTCATATGATAAATATATAAATACAATCAGTTCAATTAGGCTATAAAGAATAATTTCACAATTAAATTACTTGTTCGTCGATTAACAATAGGATCCTAAAAACCTGTAAATAGTTTATTGCAAAAAATGTCACCTCAGCTGGGATTTGACTTTATATTAACCTGTCACTTCTCTATAGCCGCACATTCATACGTTAAAAAAAAAAAGGAGGAAAGAAAATTTTCCGATAAATCCAGATCTACGAAAATCAAATCATAAGCGTTGAGATAAAAGAGAAATCTATTTTTCCCTTAATTGATACGCTCTCGTATTCATAGCGTTATACACGTCCTTTCAGCGCCGTGCCTGTACTTTGGTAGCAGGTGTGATAACGCCCTGCGAGTCACGGCCGATATGAATATTCGATACGCGCGGTTCATTCGTTGGGTGCATCAAGTGTGAAATCAGCGAGTGCCATCGCGAGGGGGTGAACGTACTAAACTGAAAAATCGGCACCTCGGGATAGGCGAGATCGTTTATGAGGGACGCTCGGTGAACAGTTATAAAATATCAAATTTAGAATCGATTTTTTTTTCTCCCTAAATTGGCACGAAAACCAAATGATGAAATATAAAGTCAGGATATATAAATAAATTGCAATCAAAGAATTAAAATACCTCGATTCGAAACAGAATATTGTTGTGAGTAGCAGATTATAATGCGTTGTTAATATAATCCTTGTTCAACAAATTAAAGATCGAAAATAAAGTGGACTTATCGGCTCTTAATTTTTCGCTTCAATTCTCTGAATGGTAATTATAATTACGGAAGATTTAAATTTCGTATTATGTACAATTTAATCCTATATTGGAGTGTACGTGCAACAGGACGTAACAAACGATTAGCCGTAAGCAAATAAACCAGTAGCCAATAAAATAAGTAGATTAAAACTCGTGCTCCGATAAACTTAATAAGGACAGCAGTATGTTATATTGCAATCATAATTAAAAAATTCAATATTGTCCATCGAAGAGTAGCAAAATCATATCAAATCAGAATAACGAAACGTTTGAATATTTCATTTTGAAGCTTTATTTTCTCCATACGCTTATACATTCACAAAAATCAATTTTTTAATAATGCAGAAGATAACGTATAGGTCAAAATGAACGGAAATAGACGAAATATCGTACATCAATAAAACGGCCATCACTTCATGGGTGAATTAAATAATAATAATATAAAATCTATCAAATCATTTTCTTAAGCAAGATCTCCTGAAGCACTCAAACTAACAAGTTCATTAAATATAAGTGCCTTAAATCAACAAAAAATTCATACTTTTCATAGATTAATTATTCCTTTTTCGACACCACAGATGTAATAAGAACAGACTGCGCACTTTTATTGTCACTATCGATTTAGAAAGAGTGAGATGGTTTGAAAAATGCGTTTCTCTCTCTCTCTCTCTCTCTCTCTTTCTGTTCCTCCACTACTACTTTTTACTATCGCCGTTTTTCTTATTTGTAATGTTTTATATCTTCTATATTTCTTTTTGTTTTCTTTAATTTTTTACACTAATTGCTCCGTTTTAAAGTTTTTAAACGACTTACTCTCAAACTAAAATAAATGCTCAATCAATTTCTATCTCTCTGTCTCTTTCTCTTTTTCTCTCTGTCTCTCTCTCTCTAAAGTATCGAGTTGAAGAAAAATGCTGATCTGGTTGAAAAAAATGTTCGTGGACTGCTGGATGGGAGAAATATCCACTGGATCCGCAAGTACCGATTATAGGACTAAGATGCGCCAAACGCTAACCGTTTTTATCGTCCGATGCAAAATTACCGTTGCGATCTCACGTTGCGTCATTACTTTTTTTCCAGATTCGCGAGGACATGCATCAAGGATAATTCACGCATTAGGGGGTGCTCACGGCGTTCTTGCGGCCTATGGGGCATGCCATCACGATTTCTAGCACAATGCGCTATTCTACTGTGATAGATATACAGCTGTAATGCCGCGCCGCCATCCCCTTACCACCGACCCTTCCACCCGGCGGCTCTATATTAACCCACGAGTGCCGGCTGCACAGACACGAATACCTATACGCCCTATACGGACACAACGACGTGACAATACACGCCGGGATACGCGTGCATTAATATGTAGATGCGTATACGTGTGCACACAGCCGTCTGAGAATTCCTACTATTCATATGTAGATGCGTCTTGCGTCATTTTGCTTGAAAAACCACCAAGTACTCCATTACCGTCCAAGCGTTACGTTGCTTTACGGATATGCCCGTTATATCGCGTCGGCAGTTAATTGAATGCGAGGGATTATACTTTCAAATTATTGCTAATTACGTTTTAGCGTCGTTAATATGGTTAACTCCGCGGAACGGCGTGTAAAAAGCCTTTCTTTGCGACGCGCGGATTATCGTCTATCTCTGTTTGTCCAGGGCTTTCGGCTACCGCATTTTCACGTCAGTCCACGTCAACATGAGGAAGAAAAACGTTTTCTGCAATATAAATATATTTCAATTTCCCCATCATTTCAAATATCATATTTATAACACTTACAACAATGGCTGGCAGTTGCCGTCGATTACCGCCAGTGGTTTTCGTTTCAATTAAATCAATTATCACATTTCGAGAGAACTGCGGATATTTTATTAAAAGGCAAATAACGTATAGATATTCACGTGTGTTCGAGGGGCCGCGTAGTTCCGGTTAAAAAAATTATATACACGTATATAATGATGTAGTGTAAACACAAAATTAATTAATAAGTTTCCGAAGCGGAGCAAGCGCTCGTTACATCATTCCGCGATCCAATTAAGTCGGATCAATATCACGATTATTAATTTATTCATCGGAGTTAGAAATGCCCGCTCTCGGCATACACGCAACACTGGCCGTTGTAAAATTTTAATGACGTTCAAAGTAGACGTCGAGATGCGGCATCCCGTCGAGAGTCACGATGACAGGAACGATGGAGGGCTTTATGTGTGGGGGAAAAAAAAGCCGAGAGAGAGAGAGAGAGAGCACTGCTCTCCCTCTTCGGTCCCAGAGCGCCGGTGACCTTTTAGTACAAACCGGAAGTAAGGGTGGTGCTCGTGACAACACACAATCGCGACGCGACGAGGGTCGTTCAACTATAAACGACCACTACAATTACGGAAACGCGCACTAGGGCCTCTCGACTGGTTAAAGCTCTGCACCGAATAATTAAATGAATATACGCTACCATTTCGGATTTCCCTTTATTCCGCCATACGTTTAGCACGCGTTCGTGACCCGCAGTCGCATTCCCCGAAAAAAGAGTTTCGCTGTAAACTTGATGACGAAACTGAAAAATGAACAGATTGAAGGAGAGTTTGTAAAAGTTATCGTGAAATATATAAATATAACGTTACAATAATACGAACGTATTAAATAATTACATGGAGTTTATTGCTATTCTCTATTGTTTGATCATTTCTCGTAAAAAATATTCATGCGATTTCGTAGTAAAAAGTCATCGATACTGATATAGGTTTCCTAAAGAAATACCTTCTTATTTCTTGGAAACAAACTATTGCACTTTATTAATATTGATAACAATATGATCTGTTTTTTTGTAAAACAACATAAAGTATGATACATAAATGAAAAATGTTTTCTGTAGAAGTGAAAAGATTCTAGAAAATTTTGTATACATTCACTTGTAAGTATTTTGTAAAGATAACTCCTGTGAAAGAAAAAGAATAAGAATATATAACATTACTGCCTACTGTGTCAATTTTGGAGCCCACTTTGTCAGATACTAATTTTTACTTATCTCAATTCAATTATTACAAAATTGTAAAAAGTATTACAAAAACTGCTATATTATCTGATAAAAAAACACTTTTTAGTTTGTATTTATTTTCCTAAAGTTTGTCTTTCAACTTTCATTTACGAAATTGTCCAAAAACAAAGTAGTATGTCAATATCGGCGATCTTCTTCTATTAAGAAGCTACCCTCTACTATAAGAATCCGTTGCTAATTAATAATATATATTAAGATGATGAATGACGATCATTAATTAATTAGTAAATAAACACTAAACGTAAGCTAACATTTAAGGAAATTTTGTCATCTTTGCAGGATCCATTTGCGTGATGAAGTGCATCGATAACGATGGGTGGCTAAGGTATTAGCGTCCTTCTAGACAATTCCGAACGGCCGCGTTCCATGGGCTGGACGCCATGCAGAAATTAAACCAATTATGCCTGTCAATTTGTGTACGCTCTGGTGGCATAATCATAGCACTCGAATCCCGTGCCACGTTGTTTGACCATTAGCGGGTATACCGGCTGTCAGAGTGCCGTTCCTATCAAAAGGACCCTCGGTATCCTACGTCGCATTTGCACTGCCACCGTTCTGTTTCGGTTTTGGTGCCAAAATTAATCGGTCGATTGCTTAAATTGAAATCGCGCGGAAAATAATAATATCGTGTCGTAAAAATCACGGAAATCTAATATTTCCATTTCAACGATAATTAGAGTTCATTTGATAATTAGATTTCTAAAAATTAGTAGCATACAAGTGCGATAATAAGATCTTTTGACAGTTTCTTTTTAAAGATAAACATTTATCTATAAAAAGCAAAAACGATAGCATTTTGTCATTTACGTGTATGTAAATAGATCTAATTTAATTAAAATAGAAAACTTTTAATTAGCAAATTATCGGTGCAGTAAAGTTTTAATTATTTTCTTCAAGCGGAGCTTAAATTTTAGCTAGTATAAAAACCGAACGTAATTTGCAAAATTTTCCTTGCTACGAAATTGCTTATAGCATAAATTTTTAAATACGTCAGCAAAATCACTGTTTTCCGTATATAAATTATTTTTAAGTTCAGTATCTATGGGTCGATCTATATTCGTTGCACATCACATTTCCTGAGTAAATCCTTCCTAACTCGATCTCAAAGACGTATTGAGTAAAATCGCACCGACGTTTCTTACGTGATCGATGGCGGACAATAACACGCAACGCGCGCGGTCTCGCCCAATTTGGCCAGGCACGGCCATAAATTCGCGAACGGTCTCGACAGGGGCCTGTCGGCCGAGTGGATAGTGGTACTCGCGTTGGACATCCGTTTCGCGACGCGCGAGAGAGACGGAGAGACGGACCCCATTCGAGGAGCGCGTACTCGAGGCACTCCATCAGCTGCTCCTCGAGTAGGCTTTCGGCATCAAAGCGGCTCGTCCCTCAAACACGCTGGTAATGGGTCAGACTCGCTCTCGAGTGTCGTGGCTCTTGGAATTCCCTTGTCCTCCTGGCCTAGGGCTTTCAGACCGAGCCTTCCTCCCCAAACCAACGTTCAGTCCCCTAGTCGCTAACCGCCGTGCCAAACCGCCAGCCCGCCCCCGCTTGGTACATGACCGCCAGTCTCTTCCTCCCCCTGGGCTTTCCGAGCACACGTATTAATGCAGATTTCATTATGCACGCCGCCGACGCCTAGAACCGTGATTCAGCGTACCCTGCCGTCAAGTGTTTACGCGGCCAAGATGCCGCCGCTGCAGCTTGAATTATTCGCATCCCTTTGACGCCAGGGTACTATACGGAGCCCTTCACCGCCGCTGATTAATCGCCCAGCTTTTTAACGCGCCGTTGCCGCTAACGACACCACTGTTACATTTGAATGCAAATCGTGCAACGTGCTTGTGCAACGCACGTAGCCGCGCACGGAACTGTTAGCTCTGTCTGATGGATCATCAATAAAAAATGTTTATTTCTTTGCAATAATGTGAACGAGCTAAAGAATAAAATGTCTGATAAAAAACTAATCTATATGGATATAAAGTTTGTTTTTTTTATTTCTCTACTGGAACTTTTCTTCTCGTTTTCATCAAATTTCAAACCTATTTATACACTTATATTTAACTTGATTAAATGCGTTTAATTCGTAGTAATTATTTGATTCAAGTATTTATATATTTAAGTTAAAATATATGAGTCAAGTCAACATGTTGTTTGTTTGAATTAACAAATATTTGTTTGATAGCCCGTAACCACCGAATTTAGTTCAACTAATATTTTTTTGCAACAGCAACTTTTTTCTTAGTGTGGAAAAGCTAAAAAGTAAGACTTCTAATAAAAAAACGTATCTGTATGGATATCTGATGGTTTATTCCTGCACTAAACTAGAACTTCTCTTCCTTCTTTCACCAAATTTTATATACATACATCTATTTCACTTCAAGTACCGAAATGTAAATTAGTCCAGTTATAAAAAAATGAACTTGTATAATTCTTGGGGAAGTTACATTGGCATATTATTAGAATTTCGATTTTATAATCGCGAGGGACAACGATCAGAGATCGCGAATTGATATTTAATTTTACGGTACGGTTCATATACTCGTATACTGGTGTTTCAATGAAAGCGATCTCTTTCGAAATTGAGCGAATAACTTTTGTCATCAAATACACAAACATCTATTGAACACACGGTATTATATGGTACAGTAGCTAGCATAATATACCGTAGGTACCAATGCCGAATGTAATTGTGTTTGCTTTCCCCGCTGGGAGTACTGAATTAATGATCAATAAACATGCTATGCTCTCTTTATTGACTATAATGTCATACACCGCGCGATTATCGTCTGTTATATTTATCTACCTAACATTCGCACCTTTCCAGACTACCTCCAGGACTCCTGAAATTCTCCGGAAATGAAATGTCTGAATGCTTTATCAATTAAATAATATTCTGCATTTGGCACAAAATAATTTTAAGAAAATTTATGTGCAATAGAATAAGATTCTCCCTCTCTAAGAGTCCCTCATATTCTTTTGTATATAAAATAAGTTTTACCTCATCAAAATTATCTTATAAAAATAATTCTCTTTTTATATAATTTTGACGTCTTTTTCTTTACTTATAGCGACAAACCTTTCTTCAGTTGAGATCGATTCGGCAAGCGGAAAAGTACACGGGATCTACTCTCTTCTTGCAGCTATCAAATTAATTCACATATGCTCTCGCATAGTCGGTGTCCTATATAGAAGCGACGTAAGCTAGACAAGGGGGGTGGTGGACCGTGCGATGGTAAATGACTAGCTTTGATTCACGACGCCATTGAAAGCCCGTTCCTCACCGGGGACGCAAGGATATAATGGCCAGCCATATTTGGCGCTTTTCCTGGTTGTCTTGCGAAACAGCAATGCATTCGTAACCCTTCTCTCCACGTAGCGCACTAAATCATATCGAATTTTAATAGATACGGAAAAGAAATGGAAAAAATACGATTTACACGTACGTATTCTACACCGCGTGCTTTTTCTTTAGCGCGCGATTTGTTGGGAAATCTATGCTCTGCATATCAAGATGGAAACCATGTATTCGGATGCCTGTGCACGTCGAAATAAAAATACACTTCTAAAACTCGGAAACTGCATATCTAAATTCCTCGTGTCTTGAACTAGATGGTATTCAACATTCTTCCATTCACGTATCGCGCCTGATATCACATGCACACATTCGGAAGAATATATGAGATCGATATTCCCTGAATTTTTCCCCGTATATCTTATATATCATGCTTTTGAAACGAATTGGAAAAATGGGTTTTATCTCTAAATAAAGATAGCTTTATCGATGTTATAAAATAGCTCGGGAAAGTATCTTAAAAATTATTCCATCGTAATATTATTTTATCGACAATAAAAAATATTAGAAAAACATTTCTCTTGAAAATTATTTAATAAATGGTTTATATTTCATAAAGATTTATTTTATTTGTCCTTCTGTTTTTATTTATTTCATTTATTCATTTATGTATTTCATAAAGAGCTACTTTTATCAGGATTTCCGCAAATTGAATTCTACATAAAATGCAACAGTAAGCAAGATTGTACTTGGTTTTAAATCAAATTAATCGTTAATGTAAAGTAAAAGTAAATAATAATAATAATAAATGGAAAAAATTTACTAATATGAATAACAAAAAAAAGCGAAAAGAATCTGATTCTTGATGCCTGTACCAGGAAAGATTTCTGATTGAAAATGAACATATCAATCAGAATTTTGGTTATCTCAACTAAAATTATAATAGATTCAACCAAAAAACTTGCAATCCAATTAGACTCTTTGTCCAATGTAATAATATTTTTAAATAAATTTTATAATTTCCAGTTAATGCAAACAACTACACATGGATTAATTTTCAATTTAAAATTAATTAAATAAATAACATATATTTTAATACATAAATAAATAAATTTTTATCATTTTTTTAAATCAATATATGTAGTATACTGTAAATAAACGATTTATTATGACTTAGAAACTCGTTTATTTAACAGTGCCTGCAATATTTAAATTAAATTACCATTAATGTTTGTAACTCATTACCGCTGTCTGAGGGGATTTTGCGACCAGGCGAAGTTGGTTATTATTGGTATATTGAATTTTACGTACACCGAGTTTTAATAAATGAGAAATCCGTGTTAGTCGTATCATCGATTCGACATCTTACAAATGCATTTAGACTTCTTGATTATCGATTCTCAATAATTACCTCCGGTTGCGCAGATTCATTAATCTGCTCTTTTTAGTCATTAAGAAAAAAAGGATAGGAAAGTATCCTTCGACCTGTATTTACGAGAAGTACTAATCGATATTGCATTTCCGCCGATTCAACCGCGCTCGCGCGCTTTCGGAAGTTTAATTTTTTAGCAGACTTGGTAATACCGCGCTCGTGTGGAATCCGTTCGGCTACATCCCGCCGCGAATTTTTCCATCGCAATTTATCTTTCAAAGAATATCGGGTTGGCTTCTATTTTTTATCATCCGATGTCGCGCTTATTTTCTTCATATATCGATTTTTTCACAAAGCGGATTTTAGAAATTTTTAAATGGATCTTTTACGATTACATTTATAACAATTGTATCTAGAAAAATTGGCAGAGCGTGAGAATGTACTATAATACAGCGTTGCAATTTCAAAAGAGACAAAAATAACAAAGTCATTATCCGCTTTTAGGAACTTATTATATAAATAATGGCTGATTGCGCTATTATTTTATCGTATAAATAATGGTTGATTGGGTTATTATTTTATGGATTTAAGAAAATTGGATTGGAAAGATGGGAGACTGAATGAGTTGCTTTCGAGAGAAATAAATGGGTCACAGTTAATTGGGCCGCCGGCATGTCCCGTTTATCGAATGTTTAATTTGTCTCGTTACGATGCCGGCACGTAATTAATTTCAATTAATTATATCGTCATTCCCGGGTCATCCTCCGCTCTCATTTTACGGCAATGATTCTACGTACAGTTTATTCGCGAATAAAATCACGTACGCCAATATGTAGAGTTTTACGAGAGGGCCGTGAGCGCCGCGTGCCCGTGTCACAGACGCGGTCGCCGACTGCATTGCGGTTATAATTAATTGGCAAACTGCAAATTACATGATAATTCTAATTATTTGTCGCTTTGTAAAGCGATTGCTAGGATAATGGCATGATTAGAATTTCATGATTGTCTGTGCGCGTTTGTGGTTACCGGAACTGAAAATCCTGGGATTGCAGTTATAAGTATCGTTTTACTTGTATACTGCCGTAGGATAAATCATATAATTAGTCAATAACACAGATAACCGCGCGAACTTATGAATGTCTCTCAAATCTTAAAAATGTTTCTGCTTTACCAACTTCGTCGCAAAGTATACTTATTTCTTATGAAATTCAATATATTCTTGTAACATCTTTAATGATATTCTACCAATTACTTCTTAAATGAACGTTCTTGCTAGATGAGATACAGAACTTCCAAGAAAGTATGAACTTTAGGCGATAAAATTTAACTTGCGAAAACTTGAAAAATTTATTAAATTGGAAGGCGCGCATTAACTTTGGAAAATCAATTGTTTTTCAATAATTAATATGCTAAAAGCGGATATTTATATTAACTCCGATATCAAATTTTTCATTATTGCAAATTGAATAAGGACACTGATTTCAAAATCAATTGAATGTGAATCATTTCAAAGCACAAATTAGCAATCAGCTGTTTCGAGATGTAACGATTACTTAAAACGCATTTTACGTATCAATTTTGAAATGAATTTCGATTATTGGCTCACACAACTCTACTAATGGCTTCTCCAAAAGGAAAAAAGAATTCATTATGAGAGAAAGCGGATACTGAAAAGTGCATCGATTTATAATTAACGTTCGAACTGATTTCTGAAATTGATTCGCTCTTTGTGAATTGTATCTATCTGTTGAAATATGCAAGCACTTTTAAAGGCATCGCAAATCTGCGATTCAATTATCTAGCAAAAATAATTTCTTTTTCACTTATTAGCTTCTTTAATCCCTTTCTCATTAAGAATTAACGTCAGGAATAACCTGCGTGTATTCAGCTTTGCAAAAAATGTAATGGACATCTACGGGATTGCTACAAAAAGTTATTCAATTTTACATTTATGAAAATTCAAAAATTTAACAAAATTTCCAAATTAAAACGTGCAATTTTTCTGTTAAAATTAATCAGCATATTTAATTATGCGATTACTTCGCTTTCATTAAAATATAGATTTTGTTTACGATTTTATTGAGCATAACGATATTGCGATATAATTGACTGTTACTAATTCACAAGCATAATTAAAATGTAATACTATACGTAGCTGGAATGTTTTTGATATTGTTTGTTCTACTCACTTCGGCGGGAAAAGCATAGTTATTAATACGATGCTCGGAACCATGACCATCGTCCATTCCGTAGTGAATATATATTTCTTCGAACTGATAGTGATAGGCGAGAGGACCACCCGTTATATTGACTCGTATCTTCGCCTCCCTGTCTGCTCTGAATACCAGGAATTGCCCAGTATTATGTAAGTGTCCGGAAATCTGAAAGCAAAATTGATTGTAGTTTGTTAGTATCAATAACAAACTTAGTCAGCAGAATGCAATTAAATAGATTCATTCGGACAGCAGTCTAATTGCATTAATTGATTGATACTGCAAATGAAAAGAAAGTTCGTTATGTATTCACAAAATTAATTCGTATCCTCTTGAGTAATAACAAAGTGACAATAAATGTTTAAACTGTAATAAATATTATTAGAAAAATTAAATAAAAAAAATTTTTAAGTTTAATAATATTTTTAAAAAACAAGTCGTTAAATTTACAAATTATAAGGTAATATATCATGGACTACATAGTTTCGGTATAAATTCATTTTTTAAATAAGTCTTTTTTATCAGACTTTTGTTGGACAATGTAAAGAATTTTTAACACTAATTCGATGCACTTTAGAACGAGAATCGCAAACAATGAGAGATTCGCATGCCTTATCGTAATGAGCTGCATAAGAGCGCGGTTGCAAAGATGTCTACAAGAAAGGGCGGCAACTCGTCGTCCGCGGGATAATTGATTAGGCATTTAATTGGATGGAATAGCAAAACCAGACACGGTGCCATGTCGCACAGGAGCTCCGGCAAAGTGCAAGACGAGGCCGGAGAAGTCCATTTTCTTGTACGTCGCCGAGAACCTGAATTATGGCGTCATCAGTTAGAAATAATGAGGTAACCTCGAAGAGAAGCCAGCCGCGGAAGACACGTCGGCAAAAGTCGTCGGGAGATAACTTATTATTTTGCAATAGATTTTTGGCCCCTTTGACCTCCTTTCTCTACTCTGATCCTTCTCGTCTTTTGCGCACGACGATTCTTTCTCTCTCCCTCTCTTTCTCGCAAAACTTACTACATTAATATAGAATCTTTTTAAGATATCTTGTACTCAATAAAAGATGACTCCTACAAAAACTGAAGCCAATATTTCGCCGTTACATATAAAAATATTTTTTAACCTTTTATCACTTTTTAAAACAAATTTTATAAAATGGTAAATCATTTAGGTACAACAAATTATGATATTATAAAAAAAGGATATAAATTAAATAAATAATACGTGTAAAAATTATATAATTTATAGTAAAAATGATATAATTCATAAATATATAAAATCGTGCATTTAAAAAAAATTAGTACTGTTGTGTCTGTAAATATATACTTTATATTAGACAGAAAATTGTTGTAATTTTACATGTAACTTTTTTTACAGTGTACAAGTTACAATAATTTTGTGTATCGCAAATTTCAATGAACGCATAATTCTCTCTAAATTTAATTAATCCCACATCGATCGTTACTCTCGCTTCCTCGCTGTTTCCTCTCGAATTCATTAAGATATGGGAGAGTGGCGGCTCTCCTTACGATGACAGAGAGAAATGAACATGAACAGGCGGCGCGACGGCTTTTCCCCGACGCGTAGAGGGAGAGTCAATGGTGCATAACTCATTATTTCGCGATAGATTTCCACCCTCCAGTCGCCAAGAATTATTCGTCCGCCCCCCTCGTCTTTTTCGTTCGCTCAAGTTCCTTTTTCTCTGGTACCACCGTCTCCGAACTTGGATCAATGGAAGGAGACTCAGTGAGAAACCGGAAGGAAGACTCACAGCGGAACACGGTAGTTCCGTGCGATTTCGAATGGGCACACAAAAGCCGCCCTTCTTTCAACGAAACTCAAAGTTCGGCCGGGAGTGGATCATCTTCCATCCTTACACCCCCGTCTTGTGAAGCTACCCCTCTCGTCGGTCGTTCTGCGAAGTCGTTCGCTTCGGTCCGAACAATCGTCATTGCGCATTCTGGCCGGCTGCCGTAGAATCCACTCCCATTTTGTTCCCACAAGAGCTGCAGAATTCACGAGCGACGTTGGGTAATGGCGGTCGAAGGGAAAGTAGGAGGGAGACATCGAGATATAAGAAGCGCGTGGTGCCAAATCTTCTTAAAGTTCATCGACTTCGCGACGCGGCGATGTTTCACGATTAATACCGACTCTACCGACAACTTCCTTTTTCAGGTAATGGGAATGCCGGTTGGGAGAAGTCATGAGAATAATCGAGTTTCGCAGGAAAGGGTTGAAAGGAGCGAGAAGGGAAGTGCTTAGTTAAGAACGCCGCGCTAGACTCTTGATGTAAAGTCTGGTTCCCGTGGAGTGTTTACGAGATTGCCGAAACTCGCTAAATCCGTTTTCCATACGGACTGCAATTTCGCGATTACGCTCCAGGAATTCGGGAACTATGAAAAATGGATTTAGTTGCATAATGTACGAAAGCTGACAGACGTTATATTTGGCTCCACGAGTTTTCCCATTGCGATCTTTATTCGCGTGACCAAAGGCCGAAGTGTATAGAAACGAACAATGCCTAGTCAGACGGTGATTGGGTCTTTCCGTTAATCGGAACATTTTTCTCTACGTAAGCTCTACAAAAAAGCGTCATGCTTAAAGTACAGAATGCAAGTGAATCTCCTCTCGGTGACTGACAGAAGAAAGTTGAAAAGTTTTTTTATCTACCCGGACAAATGACTAAAAGACGTCATAGAGGAATCATAAAGATGTCTTTTGGATAACATTTAGGGTAAACTCGGGTATGATGGCCATAGTTTTTTAAAATGCAAAAAACATACATTTATTTTTGTTACTTTTTAACAATATTTGGGATATTACTTTCATTGAAGCTAGTAACAAATACTATTGAAATTAAAGACAAAATACTTAATAGAACTTTAATTTTATCAAAATATTATAAAGTATGCTTTGGCCATCTTATCTGATTTTTAGGGAAAAGATGGCCATGTGTGATATTAAGAAAGATAGCCATAGTATTTATAAATAAATAGTGAAAATAAAAGTATTAATTATAGGTCACATTGCAATTTACCTTTATTGTGCATGTAATGTTAATTATGGCAGCTTAACTGTAATTTATTAGACATTATAACAGTTTTTAGCAGACACGTGCAAAACTTTGCAGATAGTCGAAAGAAAAAATATTTGATAATATTTATAATATTGTTATTTTGAACAGTGTACTCATATGAACTACTGTAAATATTGATTATCTTTAAGAATGACTATAAAAATGCACTATTTATCAATTATTGAAGAAATTATGGTCTATGGCTATCTTTTCCGAATGGCCATAATACCCTAGTTTACCCTATGTCTAAAAGACATCATAAAAACATCTTCTAAACATATTGCGTGTTGTTTGGGCACAATTTAAAATTTCATAATACGAATTGTACAATCGTCTAACATTTTCACTTTGAATGACCGATTGTTGTAGCCGAGGATTAAGCGTTCCACATAACTATTTTGTTGATTCAAGACATTATTTTCAGATCTGTATTTAGCAGAATTTTTAGATACTTCAGCAAAACCGTTCTTTCCGTGTACACCAACCAGCAGAATTAAGCTTCCGCGTGAAACGAAGGAAATCAAGGTAGTCGGAGGATTAGTGGAAATGCCACGAAAGACCTCCAAAAGCCGGTTACGGAGTCCAACATTGTCCGGTAATTAACACGAATCGAGCGACCATCGGAATCGCCCCGCACGCGACTCACGTACGTTCATCCCCCTCCCCCCTCCCCCCATCCCTTGTACTCGGAATGCGAAAAGCTCGCCTCGCTCGCGTGCCCCTTTCCCGCACAGTTAACTAACAATCCGCTCTGTTTATAGAACAGTTAAGGTCGTTTCATGCGCCGCGACAGTTTCTTACACCGTTCTACGATCGGGTTTATCGAAACGTGCCGCTTCAATTATGGCTGCGCCGACCACAGAGGCACGTCCGGGAATTGGCAATTCCGGCGCGACGTAAGAGAACGCGCTCGTTACAGCTTCGATTATAGCAAGTCCGGGGTATACACATACAATTCGCTAGTTTCGCGAGGGAATTGTTCGTGCGAAGAAACGTACTATGGTATCGACGGGCCGTTAGCAGCGGCTTTAGTGTGCGCCAGAGATAGAAGTAGCTCGTAAAGGCCTGATGCCGTTCCGACCGAAATCTACTCGATCACTTGTTGCAATAAAATTACAGGCAAGTAACGCCGATATATACAGAATGGCTAAATTTTACTTTACAAAATTTCTACATTACTTTCGTTACTTGCTAGATTACTTTAAAATTTATTAAAATTTCTTTGTTACAATTATTTATAATTCTTTAAAAATAATCCGTTGTAATTAATTAAATTTTCTTCATTATAATTAGAATTTATTACAACTTCAATTTGTAAAATAATGCGAGCCAATTATTTAACTGTATTGTTGTTAAATAAATTAGTAAAATATTTATGATTGATATGTGCTTTAAATAATCATACATAGAAGAAACAGTCATGGTTGAATTAACAAGATATGTTTGATTAAGCTTTGATGTAAGTAAACAGAATTTCTGATGACTAAAATCAAATATTTTGGTAGGCAACCTTTAGGTATAATATCGGTTAGAGTTTGATTAATGCATATGTAGTAATAATATCCAAATATCTGATTATTATAATTACAAGGGAAAAAGAGCATGGTTGAATTAACATGATAAATAAATAGTTTGATTATTGTATACATAATTCAAGTTAATTCAACTAATTCTTTTCAATGTAAGACCTTTTACTGTTTTACATTGAGAGAAAAAAATGGTTGCGATTAACTATAATATACATAATTTAACTATAATTTATAGCTATTTTTAGAACAATTATGTATTTATAATTGTTTAAATCGTGCAAATAATGTGCTATTAACCCTTACCGTACCATCTACAATTTAGTGCCTCATCCATACCATCAAGGATCACTTCAAATCTCTTCGTTTTTCCACCCCTTCAAAATAATTAAAAAAATCTCTAAAAATTCACCAACATACTTTCAACTTTCTAGAATAAATATTGACTCTTTATTTTGGAAAATATAAATAAAACGTAGTATAATTTATAATTACCGAAAGACTCAAAGAAACTTGCACGAACAGGAGTCCCTCGGTCACGAGTTACCCATATTAGTACGGTAAGGGTTAATAAGTCTCACATACACTGCTTGAAAATCGTCAGTTTTTTCTTAACATATTTTTTAGTTATTATTACCACATAAATAGTAAATGAAAATTTGTAAATAATTATATTCACTATAATTAATAATTATTTTACCATACAATTGTAGTCACAAATATCAAAGACTTTTCTCTCAGTGTATTTTAATACATTATGTCAATTCACAGAAAAATCTAATAATTTATGATCTTGGAATAAAATACCGACAATTAAACGCCAAAATCCATTTCATTATATCACCCAATTGCAGCAGATGGGACAATAGCGAGAAGAGCCGGATAGAAATTGACCGAGGGGAATTAGGTTTCATCGGAAACGTAAGTTTCTATAGCGAAATTATGGTATCTCTACCGTATCTACGTCTGCTACCGTACTTGAAGCGATCTATAGACGTTTTCGCGGGCGGACTGGCCATACGAAGGGACTCTGAGAGAAAGCAAGAAGGACTGGAAGAGAGATGAAACGGCTGGAACAAGCTCCGCTGAGCCGAAGACGTACGTTCGACTCCAGGAGGTGCCCGGGCGCGCGGTTCGTTCTATTGTTTAATTTAAGTGCCAAAGTTTTAACCGGGTTAAACGGCGTATAAATTCACGAGGTCCCCTTCCCCGGTTTCGCACGACTTCGTCGTACCAACGGGGGTCGGTCGGTCGGTCGGTTGGTCGGTTGGCGTCGACTATGAAACGGCCCGAGACCACGTTTAAATAGCGGGACCAGGCGAGACCAGGTGTGACGTCACAGTGCGGTTTCCGTCGTACGAAGCTCAGCTTCGTCTCGCCTCTCCACACGCTTCCTACAAATCAAGAGTCGAGCTAGAATCTCATCCTTGCCAGAAACTGAAAGATTCGTATTCTCTTCGGAAAAGATTCTTCAAAATTATATGCAATCTTTGACAAAGAAAGTTATACACGCACAAATTTAGACAAAAGAGCCATTATCTCGAAAACGATGACAAATACGACAAAATGCTATAGGATTATTTTATACTTACGAGAAAGTAAGTATCCTATGTGTCGAAGCTGTATCTACCATTGTTATCAAGAAAACGATCGCAAAGTTTAGACCTGCAGGTATAACTTTTTTTAAACAAAAAGTGTACGTATGTATATACATATACAAACATATATAAATAAAAAAAAATATATTTGTTCCTTCTTTCATTTTAATTTCTTCATTTTATCTCGCTGCTAACTCAATCCTTTTTCTCCGACCCCTCTGATTCCTGCTTGAAGTGAAACTTTCAAAAACTTTGCGCCCTCTATGTGTTTGCCGCCGCGTGTGATTTCTCGTTCATGGCGGTTTCACGGCGCTTGTTTCAATGAAAGAGGCGAGGGTCGGCGCGGCGTCGACGCGGTTAACAGCGCGGCAAGAGGCAAGAGGATACTTGAGAGAACTCTCTTTAGCGCTTCTCTCATTGCGCGTACACGAAGGGAGGAAGCCGCTTGCTGGAGGGTAGACAAACAATGAAGAGTCCCGTTCGTGGCTCGTTTCAAAGCGCGGTGGAATGCATCCGGTGACGATGTAGCTCTCGCACAGCTCGTGAGAAACACGGCTACTGACGGCGACGTGGAAAAGATTGACTCTACGATGAGGGCGTAGCGAGAGAGGAAGCAATGGAAACGAGATCGCGTAGGGTGAGAGGGAAACGATGACGGTGATAAGAAAGGGGAACGACAGGGCAAACGATACCTCGAGAGTGCGTTTAAACCTTTTCACGTGCATTTCCGCGGAAGACACTTTGTGGTCTCGGTCCCTGCGCTCGGCGAGGCCGAAGAATGCGCACTTTTCTCCCTTTTTCTTTTCTTCCGTGAACGGAGAGGAAACAGGAACAGGAAGCGAAATAGGTATCACATCTACGACTTCCGCGAGAATAGGATAGGTGGACGAAATAACTGGTTGCGCTGAATAACGCACAGTACGAACGAATAAGCCAGGACGCTGCACTGATAAAGTCGAGGAAATAAGCGAAACGCATATATAGAATAATGCGAAAGCGAAGCCACGACGTTGGTAAAATCGCGAAGAAATAAGCAAAACGCGTGGAATAATGTGAAAGCGAAGCCAAGAAAAAGGGAAGTAGAAAAATTGTGCGAAATTCATCGGTTCACAAATATATATCTAGCATCGAACTCGTCCTTCGCAAATTTTTTATTAACCTGCTGTATCGTTTTGCACGCAAAGCGAAATGTTTGATATTTATCGTTATATTTTAGGCGACATTTATTGAAGCGATAAAGATTGTAAAAGATACGGACATTCTTTTACCTCGCGCCGAGGCGCAACGAAACGCGATAAAAGGAGTCAACATTGAGAGACACCGACGTCGCAATAATACCTTCGTCGCAAGCCAGTTCTGGTCGCTTGCATCTGGTACAAAAGAGTTATTGTCACGATCGCGCCGTATTTATTGTATCCCTTCGCGGGCAATATCGTCGCGCGGGAGTTTTCGGTCAGCATGGAGAGGCTGGCGAAATACGGCGACAGGACTCTTATCCATCTGCGAAAACCCGTATCCAATGCCGTACCCGAGAGAGGGCATTGTCACGGTAGTCGGGCATTTTTCATGTTCGCTTTTCTGAGGAATAACGTCCCGAGACCGCGGCCCATGCCAGTGCGCGGTGCATGTCCCGTTGAAAATGGTGGGAGCACATTGAACATGAGGAAAGAGGTGACCATATAACGCTTCGGTGCCGCGATAGAAATATCTTGGTGAAAACGTTACGTTTATAGTACACAGATCGACAGAATTGAATACTGAGGGAAAATTTTTCGATATTTGTGACTATAATTTCATGATATCATAATTATAATTATTATATATCTATAATGTTAGAGGAAAGTTGCCGATACTGACATAGGTCTTCTAAAGTGACACCCCCTTATTTCTCAGAAACTAACTATTGTACTTTATTAATACTAATAAAATCATGATCTGTTTAGCTAATTAAAGAAGTACAAACTCATAATTCATATATTTGTGGCTTATTCTATACCAAATCAGCTAAAAACCAATTCTATGAATTCGAGAAGAAAATTCTTACGGTTCTTTTGCAAATTGCGTAATTAAAATAATAGTGACTGTATTATTGATAATATTATGTCATTTTAAATGTTTATAGTTTCATAAATTAGTTTTCTTTACAGAATAGGATATATCTTTATTTATAGAATAGGAATGTTGGTATTATTGCCTACTATGTCAGTTTTGGAGCCCATTTTGTCAGACGCTTATTTTTGCATAACTTACGAAAAACTTAAATTATTGCAAAATTGCAAACAGTATTATAAAAATTATACTATCTGATAGAAGACACTTTTTACTTTGTATTTATGTTTTTTGAAGTTGTATTTTTACCTTTTGTTTAAGAAATAGTCTAAAAACAAAGTGGTATATCGGTATCGGTGACCTTCCTCTAGTAATAATAATCATATTTATTTTGTTCTAGCAAAATATGTATATAGGTAACGAAAATGACTATACAAATTATAGTTATTTGTTATTAAAATAGTTGCATTTAACACAATTTAATTATAAATAATAATTATAATTTATAATGATCTTCGGTGCCAACTATATTTTTTTTAAACAGAAACATAAATATAGATAACTATTACTAATATCACAGCAGTAATTATGGTATCATATAATTATTGACACAAATACCAAACTTAGCTCAGTAAATAAAGTGATATATTGAACGAAAGTGATGTAAATTGATAGAAATGAAAGCCATAATAAAGGAACGACAGAACGGTGTTAGATTTTGTAAAAAAAAAAATTTGTTTTATCGAGATATTTTTTCATACAAAATACATATAATTTTATAAAGCAAGGCAGAAAAGCCATTTAAAAATATGTATTAAAAAATAGCGCACGTTATTTTTATACGTGAATAATAGAGTGTGATGTTTTAAGCAAGTAACGTATGTTTCATTTTTCTCTTTTGTCGAAATCCTACAATATACTCGCATGTATAATTTTCACTACTCTTTTTTATTCTCTCGGTAAAATTCGAATTATAGAGTTGTATTCCGAAAGCAAAAAGATATGAATGAGAATATAAATGGAGATGTAAATCGAGCAACGCGCGCGTTACAAGTTCTTCCATTCTACATCGAAAGTTCATACTTCTTCTATATCGAAAGTTCACAGAGACTTTCCGTTCATGCATTTATAAACGGTTTTCGAGCCCTCAATATATTCTTCAATGCGCTCATACTGCATGCATGAGTCACTTGTAGTACATGCAAATAGGCGAAAATTCAAAATAACGAATATGTATGTAAGAAATATATTATCTCTAATAGAAAAAATAATAGATATTTTCCTCAATTACGCGATTGTTTCGTATGATTTCCTAAAATTTTCATGTCTGGATGTCTTCGTTCCACTGAAAAATTATTAAAAGTTACTATCATCAAATCGAGCCGAGCAGCTTCGAGCTGCAGACGAGTGGTATGATGAATAAATGTTTCCTTAATGGTAAATTAACGTTCCCCGTGGCTCTTGGAGGCATCCTCACTGATGGAGCGGAAATCAGCGTTAAATAGGTGGCCTCATAATTAATGGCTTTATTATCGAATCAACGAACTCGGCCAGTGAAAAATGGACAGCGAGAAAGTGGAGCAGCTCTCGCCGGTGAATTCCAAATCCATTACTATCACGTGACAGCTCTGGGAATACTTTTACGGTAACCAACCCGATTTTATCCTTGCTTTTCGCAAGGTGTTTCGAAGCAAATGAATCATTTCTAGCGTTTTAAGTTTAATTTAATACCGGTATTAATTTTGGTTAAAATATCGGCTTAATAACTTGGTGCAAATTTTATCCAGTTTATACAACGCTTCGATATTAAGTCAATCACTACATATATAACTTTATCTTTTATAAAAACAAAAAGATATAATTTTATATTTGTATCTATTTCACAATGCGGAAATTGTCATATAATATAACAATTCTCTTCTATTTTGCAAAATAAGAATTCCAGTAAATATAAAATTTTAGCGTGCATATTATAATAAAAGCTATACAATTATGTATAAAATGAAAATTGCTGTTATATTTAACGTTAAACAGAATCATATATTTATTCAGTACGTGAATCGAGTTACATTGTATAATTATGAAATTTCATTAACGTGTACTGCATTTATTTTTCTAGCTGCGATGCCATTTATACTTCATTTTATTCGAGATAATGTGCACCAGGCTTCAAATAATTAAAATAATTATCATATACTGTTATAATTTTATTCTGACTTGTTTTAATTATGAAACGCAGCTATTTATATATATATGTATATATATATATACATATCGATCTTGCGAGCAAAGCAACTCGATTGCAATGCGCATAATAGTGAGTGACGCGTAATTACATGCGATAGTCAACATATTCAAACGTATTCGTTGTAAACAATGTATCATGAGTCATAATGAGTGGCCACGTTTGGAAATCATTAATATCAATGAGAGGTATCTCTCATTACCTGTCCGCCAAACGCAAAAACCCCAGCAATTTCATCATCCCGCCGAGGGACACCCAGTATGTACTTCGCTTGACTAACGAGCGTCCATCAGACGACTCTTTCGTCTTCATTTGAAGTGGACGTGCACACGGAACAAGACCGAACTTCGGCATTTTACTTCTTCGTTCCTTTTGTCTCGAGATCATACTCGAACGTGCAATGATACACAGGATATCCGATGTCGTGTTAAATCTTTATTTATTGGAAATTGGTAAATTATGTAATAATGTGAAAATATTTACCGTAAATTTGAAACATCTGCAATTGAAATTTAATTCGATAGGTGCGCGTGACGTTCTGCAAATTTAGAGCATATTTTACGGCGAAATACTTTGTATAATTAATTTTATGCGTCGTTAATTAAATATTGATACAATATAATCTGGCATTCTCTCAATAAAATTTACTAAATCTCTCTACAACACATCAAATTTTTAATTGTAACTTTTTCCACGAGATTCTGACTTTACCACATGCTTCCGTATCCGGAGACCTGTAAGAATTCTACTCGCAAATCACTTTGCAATTTTGTGGACTGAAAGATTAAATAGATTACCCTGTGTTTGTCGACGTGCACCGGTCTCAAGTGACGATCGAAAAGCAACTTGTCCGGCTCGATGTTGATGGGACTCTGCCGCCTTCCTTTGGTGCAAAGAGACCACTGCGGATTTATCAAACCCCAAAACGAAGGTCCTGCAAAAAGATATCATATGTCAATATGGCAAAAAAGACTGAAAACAGTAAAAAATTAAGAAAAGTAAAAGACGAACTTATAATGAATTTGAGAAAACTTTAGCAATTCTAATAGAAAAAAAGAACATGGAAAAAACGATTTTAAAGTATCTAAAAATGAAGTTAAATACAAATTTATTGTTAGTTAAATTTTTGGATACTTCAACAAAACTATCCTTTTCATGAAAAGATTCCATTTATATAATAATTAGATAGTTGTTATCCAATATATAACAATTTTTTTAAACAAAAAGACCGTTATTGTCAAAACGTTCTTTTTATTAAAACGTTGTCGAAAAACATGCTGAATGCGTTATTTTATCTCGAAATTTTGTACTTGTATCGTATCTCCGGGCAACTGGGAAGTATGAGAGAAACTCGGTCGCGCAAATTCCCAAGAGAGATTCTTATTTTCTCTGTTTGAGTATGAATCGTCGTGTCACGTGTCAACCGCTCGGAAATCTGAAATTTTTATAATTTCAACTTTTCCGGCTGGTCGCGCCGACCGGTCCGTTTCTTGTCCGGCCCGCGTCAAGTTTCGCACAGCAGAAGGGATTTTGAACTCGTTTCGCCAGCTTCGTACGCCAGGGACCAACGCAACTCCCTTCCGATACTTCCGTCTTAGGGACCGACCGACGTTCGCGTTTTCCCCGGCACTCCTCTGAGAAATTTAACTTTCTTCACGTCACCCGCGAGGATCGATATCTCGAGAAAGCAGCTTAACGAATCCACGGTCGCGAATCTGAGCGAAAAGGCACGAACTGCGTTGTGTCCTTGTATTTCTCGGATTACATTCAATATTTACAGATAATATCCGTGAGGTATTAAATACAATTATACACAAAAATCGATGTTAATTCTATTCTCATTCGTATTTATATGTATTTATTTAGATTTGTATCCGATGGATCAATTTATCACTTCATTCACTGAAATCGAAAAAATAACAAGTTACTTTTTTAATCCACTCATTCTTATGAGGAATAATAAATTTTCCTGAAAAATGTTTTTGACGTGAGCGAAATTTTTGTTTTTCTAATAATTATTTGTTTACAAAATCACGGTCAATCAACAATTCTGATGAAATCGCGATTTATGTGTAACACGTTAAAGGTAAACAATAAATTATTAATATAACAACTCGTATAAGCAACACACCGAGTATACTAACGCAGGAATTTGGTAATATAATGATAAATGAGAAACTCACACATACTGATATCATTCGAGAGATAGCATTATACATAGAATGCCCTAAAATTGTAGATTTTCATTGTGTCTAATTAGCCATAATTAATTTATTCATAAAAAGAAAACACAAATTGTTCGTGTTGAATTGTAATTAATTAAAATAATTATAATATTGGAAGTAAATATGGCATAATATTCCTCATATTGATAAAATTAATAACTACTACCACTTTCATCAATTCTGCAGTGAGTACACTAGATGTATGAAACATTTAAACTCTTCAATTTAGGTCTTTTTTATACTAGCAAAATTGTACTCTTAAATTTCTTCGAAATAAAGAAGAAGAGATCAGTATCTTTATTGTTAAAGTATACATCTTTAAACAAATTTTTATCTCTTTTTAATTTTTCCTCAAATTCAATTTTTATTAAATAAAGATTTTAATACTTAAAAAACTGCTTGGTAATGTAACACAGATATTGGAAAAATAATCCTGAACTTTTCCTCATTTTTTGAAAGCCTATATAGAACAGTAAAGAAAACTTGGGCAGAAAGGAGTAAAAATATAATCGCAAAAACGGAGGATTAAAATATTATGAAATTAATTGCACAAAAAGCTCGTTTGCTTGTTTTTATTTGTCAGTAGAAAATCTCTCTTATCGAACTTTTTTATCATTATTTATCACACACTGGAAAGAATGTTGTTGCATTAATTGGAGCTCTGGTTGAAAATGGACAAATCAAAATTTTCTGGTTGAATCTATTATAATTCTAGTTGAGGTAATCAAAATTCTAATTTATATGATTAGGCTCTTCCAGTTCGTTCATTTTCAACTAGAAATTTTTCTCAATGTAATTATCAAATTCACCGCGTCATAATTACGCTATAATTTTCTCGGTGCCGTTGTACATGCAAACAATTATAGATAGACAGTAGCATACTAGATAAGATCAATATTACACAAATAAACCCGAGCATTTTAGACTACCCCATGTATGCGCTTAGCGAAACAGATGTGCAAACGCAAATGCGTTTCAAGCTCGTATATTAACACTGAGAATCCTCCGAGCGGGATACAAGGGATGACACGTAATGACGTGCTGGCACGCGAGCATAATCAAAACTTACGGCCTCGATAAACGTGCGTATCGGTTCGATAGCGGACAACCCTGTGGAATACTGTGGATAGGTCTGCGCACAAACACACGCACGTATGCACGCATGCTCATGTGTGACAGCAACAACACGTCGACACTTTAGTGTCGTAATAGCGGTGCAATTAACCTCGTTGTAATTAGCTTTTTCGCGCTAGAATGCGCACTTTTTTTATCCTTGGTCGTCACGTGAGCTTCTCTCTGTACCTGACGTGCGTGTGCGATTCACTTTATCGAACGGAACTCATTTATTAAAGAGCTATAAAGCGTTATATGTTAGACAAAGTTTTTTTTTCTTTTTTTACATTGTTAGACATCAAAAGAGCAATGGTAGCCCAATCTCCTGTGTTAAATAACACTTTGTCATATCTATCAAAATGTTAATCAATCCGTTTTTATAATTGAATTGCTTAATTTCTAAGTAATCAATGTTATATATATTAAAGTATATAAAACAATAAGCTAAATTTGTAAATAAGTAAATAAAATTTAACTTTGAAAAGGCGGAAATCTCTCAAAATTTGAAAACTTTTCCTTCAATAAGATTTATTATAATTCTTTATTATTATTATTTTATTGTATTTCTCTTACCTCAAAATTAATATTGTTCCTGCGCTATTTTGAAGTGAATTTTAATAAATATTTGTTTGAATGGTACTAGCAGAACATATTAAATGTAAACATGTATCTATTTGGTATGAAAATCATTAATTCGATTTAAATATCATTTTTTTACTTAATAAATATTTATTTACTGTAAGTAAATGTTAAGTTAGTACATTTAAATAAATATTTATTAAATTTTATCCTTTTTTTTCTCAGTTTATATTGGTTTTCCCATCCTTTAAAAGTTAATACATTCCTGTAGTTAACTCTTCTATCAATACATAATTTTTCATCTCTTCTCACTAGTATTGTGTTTCACAAAATTCTCGAAAAAAATATAAAAGTGAGAACGAGATAAAATTTGTGCAGTTCTGCAAAGTTCTTTGTTGTCCGAAGAATGAGGTTTTTGAACCGTAAACAAAATTCACGCAAAAATATAAAAATTTTTACTGTTTAAAATTGGATATGAGTACCTATTGGCAAAAGAGTTAAATTGTTCAACTTCATTGTCTTTGTTATAAATTGACGATATATTTGAATAAGAGCAGTGGCGACCTACAGAAATGATTAAAAATAACTCAAATTGATATAATAATAGACACTATAAATTTAACAGTAGCGATATAAAATGCATAGCTATTATAATGAAAACGAGATAGAGAGACATATATGTAAATTAATTTTGACGTCTGTTGAAAGAGCATCACCTACCCCCAAGTGTTACTTCCGCTTATGATTTCAATGTATAAAATCACTAAACTCTCGCACCATAAATCTCAATCGGTTGCGGCGGCGTGAAAAATGGGTTGATATGACGCAGAGGGATATTATTTTTTGATTTATTTTCTACAAGTTGTTATACATTCCCCGGAACGCTCTTTTTACAACTTTGCTCGCACGTGAAGCGAGAACACGCGCGGCTTAAAGAAGGCCGCGGACTTGGTTTCTTAACGCGAGAAGGCTGTTATTATTCGCAATCCCGCGACACACATTCTATCGCGTTTTTGCTTTTCCTTACTGCGGAATTTATGTCGGAGGAAATGGCACGCCATCGCGTTGGCCACGCGAGAGTTTATTAAATGACGCACGCGGTGCATGTGTAAATGCTTTCTCTTTTCATTCCGGTCGATTCGTCGCGCGACATTCTCGCATTGTGGTAACGCCCGATTTCCGCACCCTTCCACGATCTTCGCCATATTTCTTTGTTACTGCATGCGCGCACGCATACTGCACGGCCACGAGATACACCTCATGTTAAGATTATCACATTTTTTTTAAATCAGGCGATTAAATAAGGACAGATTTTACTTTCTTTTTTTTTTAAATAAAGAAATTTATTTTCCATAGTCGAATTAAAATGCGTTGCGAACATTAAATGGAACGCACCCCTAATACACTTTTGGAACTTAAAGTGGAATAGGTAGGTGTTTAATATTTGGCTAAAGTGAGAAAGAAAAATTCTAGTGCAGTCTAGTATAAGAACAAATATAGATTTAAAAAAATCTGTACATAAAACTAGTGTTATTTTGTAGGATAAACTCGGGTATGATGGCCATAGTTTTTTAAAATGCAAAAAACATACATTTATTCTTGTTACTTTTTAACAATATTTGGGATATTACTTTCACTGAAGTTTAAAGTAACAAATACTATCGAAATTAAAGAGAAAATACTTGACAGAACTTTAATTTTATCAAAATATTACAAAGTATGCATTTGCCATCTTATCTGATTTTTAGGGAAAAGATGGCCATGATATTAAGAAAGATAGTATTTTTAAATAAATAGTGAAAATAAAAATATTAATTATAGGTCACTTTTCAATGTACGTACTTTTATTGTGTGTGTGTATGTAATGTTGATTATGGCAACTTAACTGTAATTTATTAGACATTATAACAGTTTTTAACAGACACGTGCAAAAGTTTGCAGATAGTCGAAAGAAAAAATATTGGATAATATTTATAATATTGTTATTTTGAACAGTGTACTCATATGAACTACTGTAAATATTGATTACCTTTAAGAATGACTATAAAAATGCACTATTTATCAATTATTGGAGAAATTATGGCCTATGGCCATCTTTTCCGTATGACCATAATACCCTAGTTTATCCTATATTGCTTTGTTCTACTTAATACTAAAAATATTAAGCGATTATTGTTTTCATTTCTATTTTTTAGATTAATATTATATTTCTTACATAAAAGATTCTCTGAAATTTTTTAACTTTTCAATAATTTTATCCTTTATACTAATGAAATATTTGGTTTTCTTTATTTTCATAATAATTTATTTGCTTGATCCTTTTAGTAAATAAGAAACGTTGGTACTTCTATAATGTTAACAAACTGCACTGGTAGGTAAACCGGATTTTAATATTAAAAATGTTTTCAATGTTTGCCATTCCTTAAATTACTATCAGTAGTACATAAAAATCCCGGGACTTGTCCCCGGAAAACGGAGACGTCTGGTAACCCAACCTTACTTTATGCGTATCTGCTTATCAGCATTACACGGATTCACGATTTAATCAGATCAAGATCCTCAAACACACGCCTGCTGACTACGTGCGTGCGGGCACGCAATTGCGGAGAGATGCCTGAAGTATTTTGTTGCAATTTAGATTTCGTATCACTATTCAGATACTAGCGTGCTCGAGGGACATAAAACGTTCATACGTAATCTACGCTCCGTAACAAATACATGCCGCGAAAAAATAAAAATGTTCTACAAGTCGGTCGTGCGCGTTTATGATATTCATAGCCGTTTTACATCGCACAGTATCGTTACATTTTTCAGTTCATTAAGTCGTAAACTTATTAACGAAATATCGCCTCTTTAGCGGAATCGTGTATAATATTTATCGTTGCGATAAACACGCTACGTCCCCAGGAGCGAAATCAAGCATAAGGGAGAAACTGTTCTGAGAATGAATTACTTCTGCAAAACAGTATCGTGAGATATATTACTATATTAATTTTATTGTGCGCACTTTGTTCGGTACGAAATACATTACGCGTGACAGTGAATTATTAGCTCGCGGAAAGCATCGTATGTATGTACCGGACGTGTAATCTACTATTGGATTATAGTTACATGGGCGCCGTTTAAATCGATTCGCACCAGTGGACGATCGGACCTAAACCACATCGGACCGTATTCTATTAAATTAAGCCCATTGTTCTTCGCGGACATAGCTACGTTGTATCGGTCCGAGAACAGACCAATTTAAAGCCACGGGATCCAATTAGGATCGATCACGCACATTCTATCGTAACGCTAACGGATCCGGCTAAAGTTTATTAAATGTTTCACTCACATACATAATGACGGGACAAGAATACGAGTCAGTTAATTTTACAAAGAGATCTAGAGAAGTTCTTGATATAATAGAGATAACAGGATTCTATATGGCCTAGGATATTATACAATATTGGTCTATTCGCTCTTTGTAGGTAATTATACGGTAAATTTAACAACATTAGTAAGTCGTACAAGTTGTCTGCCTGACTCGATTACATCGAGTTTATTACTTAATTAGAAAAAATTGTATTACTTATATAGGGTTCAGTTATTCTTACAATTTACGGCGAGTTTTACGATGAGAGAAACTTTTGATATAATTATTTTGTTTTTCGGTTATAACTTCATATGATGATGGATAAGTTCTCGAACTGTAGGGACAACTGTCACTCCGGTACGTTTCAAATCGATTCGTTGCGAGTGACACATTTGATATGATAGTATATATTAATCGCAGTAATGTACAGTTCTCTGTACAAATAGTCAGGAGAAGCGAATATAATGTCCAAATAACTCAAACGAGATTATTATTAAGTGTTATTTTCTATGGATTACTCGAACAAATTAGATTTTGCGCAGCAGAATACGAACGCAAAATGCGATAACTTATATTAAAAAAATTTGATTTGGTAAAAATTCCATTTTTTTGGTTATGTCATCCTTGTGAAAAAATACACGAAGAAAATTTTATATTTAAAATTACTATAATGTGGTAGTAGCTGCGGTCTTCATGTAAATTATAAGTTTAAATGCTATATTTTTTTAAAAACAATAATATAACGTAATTTTTACACTTTTTCATAGTAAAAATTTTTTATTACAAAATCAAATATACCTAGCAAATTTTGTTTGTGTACCATAATAAAAATTACCTAACTGTTTTCATGTTAGAATATGGCATAAACAAAATAATTATTTTATTTATGTGATAAAAATTAATATTACCATAGTAAAAATTAAGTCGGAATCATGTTGTGAGAGTCCATCGAAAATACAAGACATAGTAAAGTCTAATTTAAAATTGTATTAAAACTTAATATAAAATTTTCTCCGTGTACCATTAGTGAAAATACTATTACAGCGAATAATGTAAAATGTTAGACGCGAATGGTTATCCAATTATTTTCAATCGTTTCTTCGTAAGACTAATAATATCTTCGTAAGACTAATAATATCCATAAAAGCAATTTTGAGTAAGAGAATGATATATCGCGATAATCACGAAATAAGATTAGAATGTCGCGCCATGAGTCTCGGTCGCTATTACGGAAATGCATCCAAATTCGCTAAACCGCAGACACCGCAGCTTCATCTTCTCGTTGCTAATTCATTGAGTTTTACTTGCGCATAATCGCATAATTACCTCCTCGACCGTTATTAAGAAGCAGCTCGTTGATGTCGGTGCAACGAATAGGGATGGTCGCTCTCGGGGCAAGCACGGGGAAGAGATAATGAAATAACGGTGGGCAGATGGAATGATTACTTTCTTATCACCCGAAGGCAGGTAGGCTATTATAGCATTCATCACGTGGAACCTGAGGCGAGCTCGACGACGGCGAGGCGGAACTCCAGGTGGCGGAGGGAAGATGAAGGGGGGGTACGTACAGTCACAGGTATCCCCCTGGCCCCGGTATATAACCCGAACTACGAAGGGAGGTCCTGGCGGGGGTGTAACAACCCCATTATTGAAACTTCAAGCGCGGAGCAATCATTCTGCAATTAGCAAAAGTGATTAAGTGTGGAAGCCAAGGTAGCCCGGTCCTCCTCCCTTCTCTTCTTGCCTCAGCCGCATTCGCCCCTCGATCCTCGAGCTCGAATAACCAGCGTGCCGGATTTTCGCTTGAGCGGTATTTTCCGACCCTTTAGCACGGACTTGCTCTTCCTCCTTCCCTCCCTCCCTCTCCATTACAGTTGTAGTCCTTAAACACCTGTTTTAATTATTCACCTATCCTAATAACTCCTAATGAGGGAAGGCGGTTGCCGGAAGAAAAAAAGAAAAATAAGCCAACCGGCGACGCCTCGTCTCCATCCTCGTTAACCGACCTAATTATAGGCTAACAGGCGCCAGGAATAATTGCCGGAAATTTTTTGTCCTCATCCTTGCTCCACCGCTCCATCTTAGCCCGATTTTCTTTTTCTGCCGTTCAACCGAGCAGAGTCGTTTCTTCCTTCGCCGTCAGATTTCCGCCGATAAGAAGCAGCACGTTGCTCGGAAACGGCAGCGGGATTAATCAAGGGTGGATTAGCCCCTACGGGATGGGTCTCTTCGATAAAAACAATTAATCGACGGCTAGAGTGTTTGAAAAATGCTGGGATCGAATCGGCTTTAGACTGTGTTTTAATGATTTCCGCAGACGCGAGAAGATCGAATAATTGTGATAGAGTTCATCATATCGATGAAAACCGGGGTAGGAGACTTAACAGATTTCGATAATAAACCCGTAACTATAGAACGAATAAAAACATCGATCTCTTGATGTGACCTGTAAATATTTAAATCGCGAACTAACTGATTATTTAAAACTTTCGCATCAATATGTACTATATTTTAATATAATTCAATAATATATTGAGAAAAATTTCTGTAAAGTAAGCAAATAAAAACATATTCTGATTATATCAATCAGAATTCTGATTATTTCAAGTAGAATTATAATGGATTCAATTAGAAAATTCTAGTTTGTTCATTTTCAACCAAAATTTCAATTAACCAGACTCTTTCCAGTGAAAAAGTTAATTGCAAATGTAGTTTAATATTTACTAAGTATAGGGTAAACTAGGGTATTATGGCCATAATTTCTCCAATAATTGATAAATAGTGCATTTTTATAGTCATTCTTAAAGATAATCAATATTTACAGTAGTTTATATGAGTACACTGTTCAAAATAACAATATTATAAATATTATCTAATATTTTTTTCTTTCGACTATCTGCAAAGTTTTGCACGTGTCTGCGAAAAACTGTTATAATGTCTAATAAATTACAGTTAAGCTGCCATAATCAATATTATATACACAATAAAGGTACGTAAATTGCAATATGTGACCTATAATTAATACTTTTATTTTTACTATTTATTTATAAATACTATGGCTATCTTTCTTAATACCATGGCCATCTTTTCTCTAAAAATTAGATAAGATGGCCAATGCTTTGTAATATTTTGATAAAATTGAAGTTCTGTTAAGTATTTTCTCTTTAATTTCTCGATAGTATTTGTTACTTTAAGCTTCAGTGAAAGTAATATCCCAAATATTGTTAAAAAAATAACAATAATAAATGTATGTTTTTTGCATTTTAAAAAACTATGGCCATCATACCCGAGTTTACCCTAAGTACGTTAATGTGAATGTTGTTTATTTCAAAATTGAGCAATTCAGTCACCGCGAAATAAGTTTATTAGATCTGGTTGTTTTTTTAACCACATGTTTTGTATTAAAATAATACATTTTAACACACATGGAGGTTGAGAATAACAAAATGTTATTTAACTTAAAGAGGTTAGTTTAAATTTGATTCTATAATATATATTTAACAGTGTATATTATACGACTATAATTCATTATAGTTCACAGCAAAATAAAAGGAGCTTTGGATTTTCATAACTCTTTTAGAAAGAAGGGGAATACGTGGCATGACGTGTGTTTTATCATAAAAATATCTCCCTGGATGAAATAAATAATATACTTAGCTGATGCATGCAATTGCTGTGTAGCGCAGGATATTAACTCACTCAGAAACAAAACGTTTCCCTTCTGTTTCACGGTGCGAATTGTGTTATGGAAAACCGTGTAAAGCAATTTTTGAATAGCGTACTCGGAACGCACCGTGCAAAACTCGCGTGGCGAACGTAAACGAGGCGGGAAAGAGCCTCGTGTTTCATCGCGACATTTAAATTTCACGAAAAAATCGTGACGTACAAACTCGTTCGCGCCTCGCTTAGTACAACGGGGGCGTAACAACGGGTAGGTACGTATAAGATCTGAAAACCAAATGCTTGTAAAAACTGTGTTAATGGCGCGTCCTAGAGAGAGAGAGAGAGAGAGAGAGAGAGAGAGAAAAGTTGAGGGAAAGTAGGGAACGGTTATTTGCATGGTATTCATTAGCATATATATTTACGCGTCAGCAAAGACCCCCCGGCTGTTACTGAATATACAACGAACTATTTTGATAAATGCGTTGTGCGTTCGCACTTCCATGGAAGCGTGGTTTGAATGCCGATCCTATTCGTTTTTCCCTATGCGCAATGTATATATACGTATATATATATGAGAATGCTATCTTTTTTCCACTTAAAAAAAATTGAAAGAAAAAATTGGAACACCAATTGAAATTAGCGTTGTATGCATAAAAATTCTGTCTCTCTTTAAATTTTTGCAAGTATTAAAGCGCTAATTAGAAAAGATTGAACCAATTGTTAAATATATAATAAAAGCGCGAAATGATTTTTTACAATAAAATATCAGGAATATACTTTGATGATATAATAAAACGTTATAACTGTAATAATAGTGTTTAACGTTTAACTTAACATAACGTTAAAATTACATATAATTATGTATAATTAAAGAAGAAAATGAATTTTATAAATCGCTTTTTTTTAATTAATCTGACAAAATAAGCATAATTTACAAATGAGAATACAAGAATTCAATGAAAACGTAAAAAGAATATAAGGTAAAACGTATAAAAAGAATATTATTAGTTTTTTTTCATAACTATTATTTGCTCATCAAATTACTGACCTAATTTAATACTTTATAATATGACGCGAAAGAATACATTACATTATCTTATTTAAGATTCTTTTCTTATATGTAGTACAATATGATGATTGTTATCTTTTTCGAAATTATATATACAGCGCACAGTACAAGTTTCTTTATAACATTTAAATCGTCATTGTCATGAAAAGTGTCGCGGTTTCCACGGACACGATTTGGCGATCTACTAGAAAGCCACAGTAAACTCGACCAAATAAACGAGCCGATTGACTTCCGAGAGAGAGGTTTACGTAAGAATTCCGTTAAGTTGCGAGCGTAACACGGGTTTTCAATCTGACTCGTCGATGCTTACACTACCGCGGTAAAGTGAAAAAGAGCTCACCGGAGAAAACAGTAAAAATTCTTCCAGTACGTTGTAAAAAATATATCGTAGAGGATTGGCTGGCTGGTGGTTCTCGATTCTCTTCGGAAAACTCTCGTTTCCACCCCAAAAGGGAGAAAGATTTATCGACTCCTGTGAGAACATGAAAAGTGTCGCGACCGACCATCGGGGGCGCACCGAGTTTTGTCACGAAGGAGGTAAAGGTCGTCGATATAAGGAATATAATGGCGCCGGAGGTCCTTCATAAGTTGTGGAAGTTCCGGAAGGACGCTTGATTTTATTTTCTTCAGCCGCCAGCTTCTTCTCGAGATCGTTAAGTCGCTTATATCATAACGGGGACTCTCAAAGGAGGAGTGATACGAATTATTAGTAATAAGAGCAGAATGAATGTTCGCTCTTACAAACGGGAAATGCGGAAAGTTTCTTTCGCTTTTCTTCCTCTTTTTCCTTTCCTAAAAGTCTCGGCGATTAAATATAATTTAATCAGCCCAAAGAGGTTAATTTACATCGGAAGATTAAATTAATTGAAAGACGCGCGTTGAAAATATTAAAATATCTCTCAACTGTTAATATATACAGAATAATTTAATAAAGATATACAAACAAAACTTTACTTTTCGCAAACTTTTATATTACTACATATTTAATTTAATGATTCTAATTTCAAAAAACAAAGTTTAAAATGTACATACCTATATACATGTATAAGGGGAGATGAGATTGAGGGTTCAAATCCTCCAAAAACTTTTTATTCATTTTTTTCATTCCAACTATATGAAATATTATTTTATTTTTTACTCTGGCAATGAGTAATTTTGTTAGCTTTAAAATATCCAAAAAAAAGTAATTTATTAACGCAAAAAAATTGTTTACGTGAGTGAAAAAATGATAAATACTTCTTCTCTCCCAAAAAAATCCCGGGTATGTCTGGAGATATAAGTAAATGCAAAAGTTAAAAACAAAAACATCCACTCAAATATAGTTTTATCGAGAATTCTTTTTTTCTTTGCAACGATATATGTTAGCTAGATTTATTCACGTTTTGAATTCCTTCGGGACTATCAGAAGTTTGTATAAAAGCCGGAAAAAATTAGTCCCTTATTCTACCCGCTGGGCGCAACCTTTGACCCACTTCCCGCGATTTTTTCTCACGAACGATAAGAGGGCATTCGCACCGGTCGGGTCGTTGCAGACCGAACGAAATGATCGTTAGCTTCTGATAAAAATGAATCACTAATATCTTTCTATAGAATATCAAATATAGTATAGACCGCAGAATTTACAATTAGAATTGTGTCCATCAAATATTCATTTGAAAGTTTACAAAATTTTTTTAATAGATTAATTGTAATATTGTTCAATATTAATCGATAGTGTAATGTTACGAGATTGTCAGAAGTACGAAATACATATTTTCTGATGTGCATAACTTGCTCAGCTTTGTGATTAAAAACTCTAAAAGCAGAGATCGCTATTAAAATGTGACACTCTTTAAAATGACATTTACATCTATCATGATTAATGAAGGGAGGACTATAGGGATCAAATATTAAGAATTCACGACTTATTGTCCAAGGATTATGACATCATCTCGAGGGTCTTCGCTTCAGCTTCGACGTCGTTAAAGCTGTCGCATCACTTTCAAATTAATTGCCGCTGTATAATTAATCAATGTCGTCGCGACGTCACGTCCTTTACAAATCGAATCGAACTACTTCCTGAATAACGATATCATCGAAGACGGAACATTTCGCGCTGGAAGAAACCGTAAAGAAATACATTATACTTCAACATATTAGCATGTTTTTCCTTTTTTTAATAATTTTATAAATTTATAAAATATAAATAGATATACGAAATATTATTTCAACGATATCTTCTATCAATCTTCATAAAAACAAATAAAAAATAGGTATTTTATAAATCATAATACTTTGCATTGTCAATTATACATATAAATCTTTTGCTTGAAATCTAGAATTTTATAATCCAAACAAGATTATGCAGGTTAATATAAGATCAATTTGCAAGTTTTCCAATAATAAATATTAAATTAATTCGAGTAGTTTTAATTGCGTTTTTATTTAGTCCGGAAAAATAATTCGGCGCGCAGTTTGAAAAAGACTACAATATGGTATATGTGCAAGTACATATATAGTATATATTAGTAATTCAAGATTGAATTATTTAAGCAACGAAGATCCAACTTCGACCGTATAATAGACATTTTAAATTTCTAGTATTGATTGTGTTTCTCAGATATACGGTCTAAAATAAAGATATTGATTAAATTAATCATTAAGGTCTCATAATTTATCGAAGTAATATGCAATTATAACAAGATACTGTATATCCTATATTATTTTAATATTAAAATAAGATAATACAAAGACGAAGACTATGCTGAATACAATAATCTGTGTCCGGCTGTCAACAGTCGAACACGTATGCTTTTTCATTTTCGTGCATCAAAAATAAAATTATTACGAGAGTATTTTTTTGTCTACGTGATAATTAAAATAATTAATAAAAATCAAATATATTTTTTATATATGTTAGTAGTATATTTTTTAATTTTAATATTCAAATTGCTATTTTATTTACAGTTTTTCAGTTATAAAAAATATTTTGGTCGACATCGGTATGGGGCTGTTGGGTTAAATGTTCCACAACTAATCTTATAAACTCAGATGCTTAAATAAAATCTATTTTTATTGATGTTTTTTTATTCTATGTTAACAATTAAAGATATCTTTTATATTTTTATCATAAAAAGTAAAGTTTTTAGTTTTAATTTTGTCAATTAAAACATTTAAAGGGAGAATATAAAAAATTATTATACATGAGATAAAAACTTTAATAAAGATTTAATTAGTATACACATAATCCTTCATTTTTTAAATAATAATCTTATTAAACGATTATCTTCATGGCTCAACTCTTACTCTTCTGGGTTACTCAACATGGGTAGGATCCATCGAGCCACTTTACTTCTTTGTAACCAATAAAATTTTTCTCTTATTTATAAAATATATTAAGGATTTATAAGTACTTAACTATATTGTATGTGTAAACCAGACATGCAACGTTTTAAAATAATTCTCATTATTCCATCATAACTATGTCAAGATTTATAATAATTTGAATAAAATATGTCACAATTAGCCCCGCTCTACCCTATATAGTCCAATTTCTTCCATAACACTTACCAATAAAATATGTAATAACACAAAATTGATTAAAAATTGAAATCACTTATCACGTCTCTGTTAAAATACTGACTCTGAATACGAAAGAGAGAAACTAATATACCCATGTATAACTAAATTTTTAAAAGCATACCTGTTTGTCCTAGTTTTTAACATAATAGATTGGATCTACTGATGTCCATTGAAGATATAGCTTAGCGCTTAATGACCTCGCTCATTTGTACGTAAAATTTACATATCGATAGCGTTCTGGGATTAATCAAATTATCCATCATGATATGTCCATAAAGTGCTGATTGTTAATGATGATATATTATGTTCATCTCCCAAAGATTCTAACGAGAAGTGTAATCAGAGAAAAGGTATGAAACGAAGAAACAGAATAGCCGTTCATTAGCATGTGGATATTTCATGTTCCAAAAAATATCTAGCCAGGCTATGCAGCAGTCCGTAGACAATAGTTTCGCAGCCGGCTCGCCAATGGGTTGATTGGGGAACAGCGAAATGTATTCATGTATGCATATGAATTCAGTCCTCTCGCGGTAGGCCGAGGCAACGCGACGCAGCACCTAGATACGCCAATGTCTGTGGACTAAAGCCCGACCGTTGAAAAACATCTTAATTGGACTTTGCGCCCTACCGGTTTGTCATCCCCAACCATCTCGTCCTAAGCCATCTCTATCGCGGATTCAACATAAACCAGATCTTCTCTGTCTCTTTCTTTTTTCTCAATCTCTTTTTCTATCAGACCACGATACTGATACACAGCCCCCACGATACTGATGTCCCAGGCTCGAATCTCAAATTCGTTGACCAAAATTCGAAACTTTGTCTTTAATAAAAGTTCCAAGAATAATACAAATATAATTTCGGAGATAAAAGTAGTTAATAAGATTATATAAAAGAAATTAAAGAAAAACTTTATAATAAAATTATATATTTTGTATTACATTATTTAATTTAATTAAACAGTTATTGCTCAAAGCTGATATTTATTTAATTATAGAATTACTTTGGAAAATACTTGTAATCAAATTTTCATTTGGAAGAATCCATTTTATTTTAGTTAGAAATTCATGAATAAACACACAGGAAGTCTGAGTTACCCTGTAGATCTATAATTCTCTTTCCTATCTCTAATTCTCCCTATGAGTCCCCTAAAATCGACGCTCGATAACCGAGAGAAAACCCACAATGTATCCTCGCGACCGAAGATCGGAAGGAACACATATTTTTCCGAAGCCAGGAGGGAGGTGCCGATGGTTTTCCTCCCTGTTGCGGCGGAATGGCGTGCCGTAGGTAAATTTGTAGCCGAAGAGATGCGCACAAGATGCGTGAAGGCGGATCGATGAAGGAATCGACGTTGAAAAGTGGCGAACTACAGGAGGGAGATATCGGGACTAAAGCTAACGACGTCGAGACACGTCAACGGACTGTTATAGCTTTTCACTTGCTACCTTCCACCCGTTCCTCCAAGTCTCTCTTTATTGCTCTTTTCAGTTTAAGACCTTGCACTTTTCTATATGTTAACGATATTAACCGATTTATTGCCCTTTTCAGTTTAAGACTTTGCACTTTTCTATATGTTAACTTTATTAATTGTATAATTCTCAAATGGTATCCCACCATATCAATTTTTTATTCTCCGATACATAAAATGATTACACGGAATAAATGATTTTGCTGAAGTATTTATTTAAAAATTAGGATACATAGGATAACTTTCTCTATTAGTATACCTTTAAGCCAATTTGCTCATCAGTGAATTAATTATTAAATGTTGTAGTTTTTTAATTTTGTCTGTTTGAAATCAATATTAGTTTTTCAACTATTTTTCTTCCTATAATTTTTTAATCTAAAAAATATTAATATTTTATAATGTTTTTGATAAAAATAAGAAAAATATTTTTGTCCCTCTGTCTGCGTCCCCAATTTATATAATCTGCAGTGACTCATTTTAACATATAGTTAATAAAATAAATAATAAATGTAAGCTAATTATTTAAGTTCATATTGCATAAATCATTATTTTAATTATATTTACAATTTCAGTGTACATTCATAACACAACGCTGTCAGTTTCAATACTTTTTTATCTATAAATCTAAAATAAAATTTTGTCCAAGAAAACTAATGCTAAACTTATACAGCATATATTTTATCTAAGAAATATTCTGGGAACATTCTTAAGACATAGGAATATCTTCTGAACGTCTTTAGAACATTCCTTGGAGACATTCTCTAATGTATGAGAACGGTTAATAATTAGATTCTTTTTCATGAAAAAGAACTGTACTTTTTTGTATACATTTCCTGCTTTATCTTTTTTAATATTAATTTTGTTCAAAATTCATTAACTTCCAGAAGGACGACGTATTTTGTACATTCTAATTCGTTTTGTAAAATCAAAGGTACACACATCAAACGGAATTACGGTTTTCGTTCCACATCGATTAAAATCGAATATTGCATGTTTACAAGCAGTATATATTATAACTCGTACGAGATCAGCACTAACTGACTGCTTTCATAGTTTCGCGTGGATAATAAGCGATACACGTGCGACATAAACAAACGCTGCGAAACTGAGAACCGCGTTTCCGACGTTGAATGCGCCGCAAGGAATACGGCGCGAGGTGAGGAAAGTTAATTGTCGATGCATAACGCCGTTATAATAGTTAGCTTCACACGTATAACGTATACTTTTTGCAGTCGAGAACTATTTCGCATTCCGAACTTCGCCTGTTAATAAAAGGACTTAGAGGGATTTTAGGACGATATAACGCAGGACGGATATAACGCTTTAATAATGTAATGCTGTTTTAACGTCACATCCAGCGCGAACGGCATGCTCGCGCGCGTGTGTCGCCTGCACACACTAAATACGGCGCACGTACGTAACAATTACATTTAATTTCAATATAACATCGTCGTATTATCTCGTACACACGTTCGCACTACACACATCCGATATTTGGCGTTTCGTCGTAATGGCAACCGGTTTAACGACCGGCAGGGGGGAACCGAGAGGGGCAACAAGTTTGGTCTGGAGGATGAAAAATGCACTGGGCACGAGGCAAATGAATTAAATTTTACATCGTTCGCGAGATTTACGGCGCGTAAATCCCGGCGCGATTAAAGTATTCGAATATATCCGCGTGAAATATTTTGTCACGTGCGACGAGATATTAAAAAGCCACGTTATTGATTTTGAGAGCCACCGTGGGCATCGCCTACGTTCGATGTTCACGTCAATTTGTAGGCACGATTCAACCCGTCGCGTCGTTCCGAGTCACTATATTATCGTACCGAAATAGTTTACTCGCACGACGAGTGTACGTGAATCCTATAGAATCAATGATTTAAAGTCAAAATTTTGGTAAATAACTAACGTTCCGTCGACCATATGGAATTCTGCAACGTTCCGTCAGCAACCTGTAGTTCTTTGAGTTTTAGGGCCAATTTTTATATCGTTCTGGACTGTATAACGATCAGAAAAAAATTCTTGCATACTTGTGAGAAAGTTTTAATGAGCTTTTACCATCGTGGAAGTCGAGTTTGTATTTTGCTTATTTTTTGCAGAATTCACAATTAAACCTTGCAGCAGTTTAGTCTGGGATTGTACACAAATATTTTATAAATATTTATTAAGAATATTCGTATGTTCTATAGTTGTACTAAAACCATTGTTAAACGTTAATTGTATGTTTATTCATTCGACACAACTGCAAATATTCTATGAACACAGAACATATATTTTATACAATGTTCCATAAAATATTCTACGTATTTCTATATTCGCTTAGGCCTGATTTTATTCGTACGATTATAATATACTGCACATGCGTAGTTCATTAATTCTACAAATATTTGGAGGAACATTCTATGAATATTCTTTTTATTATAAATACGAATTTTTTTAATAGAATATTCTATGCATATTCAATTTAAATTTCGATCACGAAATTTAGACAAATGTTCTTAATCATTAAATTACAATATATATTTCCTATTAGAAATCCGAAATATTTATTTTTCGTATTAAAAAATCAACTTTTTGAAACACTCTTGCATTTTTGCCGTACATCCCATACACTGAGAAAAATTTCGAACGCTTTATCCGTTCAAAAAGTAACAAACGGATATTTCCGATTTTATCCGATAAATTTGATCGGATAGTCTTATAAATCCGATCAAAATCAATCGGAAATATCCGTTTGTTACTTTTTGAACGGACGTTTTTCTCAGTGTAGGGGTGGGATATATGGCTACTCATAGGGGGAAGAGGGAGTATGTACGGCTCATGAAAAATTTACAAATAATGCATATAAATAAGACATAAAATGAGACAATAACTTTATAAAATGTGTTTATAAAGTTTTAAGGAATAAGAATGATAAATATTATGTATAGGAAATAATAAATAATAATTACAATCTTCCTACACATATATTACAAGTGTTATGACATGAGGTACATATTTCATATAATGCATTTATTGCATTTATTGCACTGAATTCAATCTGCGTACTTTGTATGCTTTTGACATAAATCCCGCCCGCTAAAAATGCCATATATCCCAAACAGGTGGAATATACAAGACAACAAACTAAACAAAGAATACGAAAACAAAGCACTTGTATTTTGCTACACGACATGCTTTACTATTCCACTATGTCTTTTACACGCCCTCTCTACAGTAACGATTTTATGTAGATTATAATTTATAATGGCATCGATGGCTGAATACTTATTACAGTAACAAATCGATTCGACTCACAATAATTTCATTAATATTAACAGTAAGAAGCTGAAATCACAATACTAATATAACATAACGGCATATGTAACAGAGTAGTTGCGGGAAAATTGTAGACACGATTCAACCCGTTTCGAGTTACTATATTATCGTATCGAAATAGTTTACTCGCACGACGAGTGTACGTGAATCTTATAGAATCAATAATTTAAAGTCAAAATTTTGGTAAATAACTAACGCTCCCACTCCTATTTTTTCTGACTTTTACGACGTAAATCCCAGCGCGGCGTATTTACCGGACTTGATTTTCGATGAACTTGATTTTCGATGGTGGAGGGTCCAGCTTAATAGACGTGGAGTTACCCTACTGATGGATCCATGATTGTAATTGTCTTCCTGTTATTTTTAAAGTCAGTTCATTTATATTTCACTTAAGCTAATGGACGACTTGTAGTCCAGGGAGACTACAAGCTTATACAAAATGCAACGAGCTAAAATACGGGCGCGAGTTTCCCTCATCGGCACACAACTGCTGCTACGGCAGATCAGGTGTTCGAGGGACTTGAAAATTTCATCAGCTTTCGCAACCGCGCAACCCGCCATTACGAATAATCTCTCGAAAAAGAATCGAGTTAGCTTCAAAATCTTAATGAAAGTGCAACGCGGCAGTATCTTCCGATTAACGCGATCGAATATCATTTCTGTACAAAAATGTGTCAATAAATTTTGTCAAATGATATATTTATGTTGTCGTTATTATGATAATTTATCGAGGGGGTAACCACTTAATGTAATCGTGGGACAGAATCCTCAAAATTATTATAAAATTTATATAAAATCTCTATGTATAATCCGATAATTATATATGGAACCACGAGAAATCATTGTATAATATTAAATAAAATCGTATATTTTACCAAATTACTTCATAGTAGTGAAAAAAATTATTTGTAATCAGATGAAATCATGTAGTCCGTGGGACAATATTTCAGCTAGTGGTTACCCCCTTGTAATTCATAATAATAACTTCATCGACATCAACAACATTATAACTCTTAAACACTACGAGAACAACACACTGGGATAGGCCCAAAGCCAATTATTTGCTTGTAACTTTCATAAAAATAAACACATTGCAAACAAATTTTTTAAATCAAAACGAATAAATATATGTATCTTTATATTAATAAAAAAAAGTTATAAACAGTAGAAAAATAATTGAAAAAGCATCGAAAAAAAGAGAGTCAGATACATCATACCAAAAAGACATTTAAGGGCTCAGAATGTAAAAAAAATTACCGTTCTTTGTTGATGGCAATATCCGAAAAAACATACCGTTGCGGAATAATAAAATCATTCACGCGATCAATATAAATTGTAATTTGCATATATGGAATTCGCAAACGAACTTCGATATGTCGGCTGTTTTTCAATCCGCGAGAAAACAGAGCAAATTGCTAGTTTTCGCCACTACGAATATAATGACATTTACAGTTTCAGTAATTTGTCATCGAGCGCGCGCGAGAATTTGCGGCACGGCATCCATATTTACGTTAATCAACGCGTGGCAAAGTGGTTGTGGCAAATATAGCCGCGCGTATGTGTAGCTTCAACGCGAGGTAACAGTCTCGTCGCTTTACGCATGTTCGGCACGATGAATCCTTTCCAAGATGAATCCGTATCAAGATGAAAGAATATCTAGCGTGGAAAACGGACGCAATTAGTAATATTCGCACACCGCTCGCAGTGCGCCACAACGTAATTCGCGATACCAACGGGCCGAAGCTCTGCCGAAGCTTAATACACGGTGATAACGATATCGCCAGGGTTCGTATTCACGCCGTCATCACTGTTGCGCCACCCATACATAGGACATACCGATCTGCCAGTACCACAGTTGTAAATTCGTTAATTAACTTAGGCAATTGCTTCTGTACCCCGGTAATTATGAATTCAGTTCTGAGCAGTGCGTAACACGTATGATACACGAATGATGAATGACGAATGAACGTTCGATAACGATTGGTCATAAACGTGCGACTTCGTAACATCGCCTAAATTAACTTATAATTTCGCGCACAATTGCTAATTTCCCTACCAAAAAGATTTAGTAATCCAATATTTAAAAAAAAAATAAATTGCTAATATTAGAGGAAGGTCACCGATACCGATATACCACTTTGTTTTTAGACAATATTTCTTAAACAAAGTAAAAATACAACTTCAAAAACATAAATACAAAAAGTGTCTTCTATCAGATAGTATAAGCAATTTCTATAATACTGTTTGCAATTTTGCAACAATTAAGTTTTTCGTAAGTTATGCAAAAATGAGTGTCTGACAAAATGGGCTCCAAACCTGACACAGTAGGCAGTAATGCTACGTATTCCTATTCTTTTTCTTTTACAGGAATTATCTGTATAAAGTACCTATAAGTGAATGTATATAAGATTTTTCAGAATCATTTTACTTCGTTATAAAACATTTTTATTGAATTATATGCATATTTACTTTATGCTGTTCTGCAAGATACAAATACGTAAAGCGATAATTTTTCTAGAGTTGTTCCATACATGCACGATTGCCTTCAGCTCCAATAGACTTATTTGACACTATAAAGCAACACTATAAAGATTAAGTTAGCTCATGGTCTGTTTTACGGACAGGTGTGTCGGTTTACGCTGCATCCCAATTTTAAATTAAAAATCGTATTATGAAAAGATTAAGAGAAAAAATAATATAAATAAAACTTATTTCGGAAACTACAAGTATTTAAACTCCCGTAATATTATTAATAATATAGTCACTATTATTTAAACCTCACAATTTGCAAAAGAAAATCGTAAGAATTTTATTTTCGCATTTGTAGAATACATTTTTAGCTGATTTGATGTAGAAACAAGCCACAAACTTACGAATTATGAGTTTGTACTTCTTTAATTAGCTAAACAGATCATGATTTTATTAGTATTAATAAAGTGCAATAGTTAGTTTCCGAAAAATAAGGGGGTGTCACTTTAGGAGACTTACACAGAGAAAATTTTATATTAAGTTTTAATACAATTTTAAAAATTAGACTTTACTATATCTTGTATTTTCGATGGACTCTCACAACATGATTCCGACTTAACTTTTACTATGGTGATACTAATTTTTATCACATAAATAAAGTAATTATTTTGTTAAGCCATATTCTAACATGAAAACAATTAATTTTTACTATGAAATGAATTTTTACTATGGTACGCAAACAAAATTTGCTAGGTATGTTTGATTTTGTAATAAAAAATTTTTACTATGAAAAAGTGTAAAAATTACGTTATATTATTGTTTTTAAAAAAATAACTATAGCATTTAAACTTATAATTTACATGAAGACCGCAGCTACTATCACATTACAGTAATTTTAAGTATAAAATTTTCTCCGTGTATGTCAGTATCGGCGACTTTCCTCTATTTTTATAATAGACCGTTTAAATAAAAAATTATTTTTAAGACTATATTGTCAATTGTTTCAATAATAAATTAGTTTGATAAAAAAGGAATCTCTCTCTCTCGCGATTGACTTTGTAAGCAGGCTTGAATTGGCATTCGCACGATCGATCTCGAAGGTCCCGTTTCTCCGTCTATAAGATAAGTCGGCTAATTCGCGTTTAAAGGTATACGAGAACCAGGCTGCAAGCTTCTACTCTTCGTAGAAGTTTAATCGAAGCTTTTACGCCGAGCATCGTGTGAATAACGCAGCTGCCTGTTTTGTATCTTCATCAGACGACGACGACAACGACGACGACGACGACGACGAGGACGACGACTTCATTACAACGCTCGCGCGCGCGAACGCGATCGACCGAAATTTCGTCGGTTAACTTGGAGACATGGCGGATTTATTAGTTTGCATCTGTGCCAGTGGGACATATTTATTTATTACTTGCCGATATCGACTAGTTTCCTACACAGTTTACGATTTACGATCGCGTACGTACGCGTGGATTTATGCGCGTGATTGCAAAGCTCGTAGTAAAAGGACATTTAGTTACAGCCGGCAATCTCATCGGCAGAAAAAAAAGAGCAGACCCTCGAGCGCGAATACTTTTTTCTCTCTCGCGACCGTAATTTTATTGCTCGTATCAGTGATATTGCAAGTAATTCCTTGAAAAGCGTGATAGCTGGGGGCTTCATTTGAATATCCACGCTACCGTATGAACGGCGGGAGAACTTCGCAATCAACGGTACAGCACCTGTCGCGTGACCGTTCGTTCATGAACTTTTTTTTCTCCCGGGAGCATAATTCCACCACTGATGCCGTTATTGCTTTTAGTTTTTAAACGTAGCTGTGCATAAAGACATTTATTACGTTCTTCCGCCTGAGGTATCGACGCGCAATATTCGTATCGCGAATCATAAAATTCCGGAAGTGAATTAATCACTCGAATTAATCAAATCGGCCTATTCCGATCGCAAGATATATGTGACAAAGTGGACATTCTTTGAAATTAAGTCAAATAATTTTATCCATTTAAAAAACTGCAATAATTTCTCATATAAAAATTGGCCATTCATCAGATAATAAATAATTAAAAGATAAGTATAATATATAGAGACTTTCGAAATTTAAAAGAAGTGACCGAAATGAGGACAATTGAAAATCAATACGCAAAAGTTTTTCTAAGAACTATATATAATACGATGGATATAATTATTTATAATGTAATTAAAATTAGAACGTTCGGCTTACCTTGAGCCATTTTCAGCAATAAATTTAATCGAATACATTTGTCAATGTTCTTAAAATGTACTTCCCGTAAGTTTCGAATGAACTTTTGACTAACTCTCATTTATCTCGACGGAAGCACATTTTAAAAAACATCATTAAATGTATTCGATTAAATTTATTGCAAATGATAGTACAAAAGTGAGCCAAAAAGTTCTAATTATGTAATTATATGTTATCTTTAGAAAAATTGTTGCGTATTATTTATCGCGCTAATCTCAATTATCCTCACTATTCCAGTCACTTTGAATTTTGATAATAAAGAATATTACAAGCATCCTTATATTTCTGTAAAGCTTGAAAACGTCCCAAGCAGAACAAATAACGATAATGTTAAAATGATATTAAAATAAATCGTAACTGATTGAAAAGTGACTTATAGTAATCGTTTTAACGTCATTTTGTTACGATGACTTGTATTCTGCTTGGGATTTGCGACAAATCTCATACCACTGGAGCTTGAGAAATCTTCGCCAGTAATACTGGTGCATTGATACATTACTAGTAATTACTGGTCGTGCACTCTATCTACGTCAGTTACAAAATCAATCAAGCGATCACTCGTTCGGCCTCTGCCCATTTATGTTTGAGTCGGTGAGTCAAATCGATCGCGTATGTAGTTGGCCTAAATTCCCATCAATATGGTTTACGAAATCCTAGAAGATAAATCCTTAAACGCTGGAATATAAACTTAATTATTTCCATATAGGGTAAAATCAGGGATTATGGCATAGGCTACTAATATGGAATAGTGGCTTATTTTTTAAACAAAGCATTGCAATCTGGCGATAACCGCTGAAAGTTATTGCAACTGTTACCAAACATGTCATAACAAGCAATGAACTCGGTCCGATCAACCGTTTTGCTACAATTAACATTTATTCATTTTCGTTATGTCAGAAGATTCGGTAGCTTTTTCTAAAAAGTGTTCTCACAAACTGACGGTAAGTTTTTTAATGCTTATATTACACAGACGCTTTTAATAATATTAATGTTGCATGAACAACATTATGCAGATTAATTGCTATTTCAAACTTGTTTATTGCTACGGAAAGACTTTATTTGTCATATGACGAAATTCAGGTAATGTGGAATACATGGAGGGTTGAGAATATGGAATAGATTCCATGCATGTTAGCAACTTATTCGTGATCAGATTAGGTTAGGTTAGATTACAGCATGTATTCTATATCAGCTTACTTGCTATTTATCAGCTTATTTGCGATTTTTTATTTGTCCATGCGTAATAACGTTCGTAATGATGCTATTATATTTTCTGTGTTATTGTACAATAAAAATTGAATAGTTTTCTATTTGTCTTGATCAGTTTATGTAAATAAACAAATTTGGACTTCATTTATTGTGTTATTTATTACTATGGTCAACATTTCATCGGTATTCCATGTTACATCCCATTTTTTAGACCCCATTTTCTCACTTTTGACTTTTTTGTTAATATTGACGTTGGACTTAAATTTTGGCGACTTTCATTTATTGGATGTTGTAGCTAACATATTCCTCAAGAGTTCTGTGTAAATTTAAAGTCTTCATATGCATTTATATCGGAGCAATGTTAATTTAAAAAAAGCTATTCCATAATCCCTGCTTTTACCCTACATGGTTAAATTCATAATGCCAAATTATATCCAATTTGAGTTATTTTTAATCATTTTTATAGGTCACCACTGCTGCTATTCAATGCGTCGTTAATTTAATTAAAACAATAGAGTTAAATACAGTGAAAAAAGGTCCAGTAATAGCCATTAAATGCTGAATGAGATAATTTCTATCGAATGTTTTGTTAATATAGCCAAAAATAATTTTACTTATCTATATATAAAAATTTAAATAAGCATTGCCAACCAACTATCTAGTAGCAATTAACTAAATATTTAGAAAAATAAAATTATTTTTTATTATATTATAACTGAACATTTAATTGAAATTATTTTATTCAACATTTGATAGCTACTACTAAACTTTTTCTTCAATGTAATTTACCTAAAAAAAAAAATGTATTAACTTTGGCTCAAATTTAGTTTACCACTTACATATATTAAAATAAAGTATTGTTTACTTTTAACTACAAAAATTAACTAATTTACATTTTGACATATATAGAAAAAGAACAAAATGTTATTTAACTCAAGAAATTAGGTTATTATTGTTCCTCTAATATCTAACAGTACAGCACAAAAACTTGTAGCAATATTGCTGTATCTTTTGTAGTATTACTAAAATAATCTGTGGGTTACATTGACATAAAGTATACTTTTTTCAGTTGTAAGTAGCTATTATCATTTCTTTGGTTCCATTACAATCGACCAATCTAAAGTTTCACGTAGTGAGAATTCTGGTAGAGCATTAGCCTTGTTGGACTACAAGTGCTAACACGTTTCGATTTTAATCTGATCCAACTCGACCGTCCGTTAGCTGGCGCGCCGCCAATCGCGCCGGAACGAAAAGAACATTCGCCTTTTTAGTGCTAAATAAGCCCGGCGTATATCGTCGTGCACATTGAACGTTATCTGCGTTAAAAAGTTTCATAGGATCGTCGTCGGATGCCGTCGAGTAACGCTGGATAAAACAACGACGAAATATAAACTTTTACCGGAAGAAAGTACCGGTACAGCAATCGCGATTAAATCCGAAAGCGCGGTATCAGTGAAAGCGAATGCGGTTAATTTCCCGTTTAATTAGAACTTCCTGTACACGAAGGGTGAGGGTGAAACGCAAAGATAGACGCGGACCTGTCTGATAAACAGACACGTACTGCATAACGAAAGTGGAGGAACGCAAAGACCCGCTTGTTTGAAATCCACGCGTCGCGTATGCTCGTTCTCTTTCTCTATCTCTTCCCCTCTCGCCAAATACACGTCGCTTAGTAATGTATGCACGCACTCCAGGCCAGCCAGCCAGCCAGCCGGCAGATAGACCGGCCGGACCTGTACAGCAGAGTGGAGCAGAGTCGGTTTTCCGGAAACATATTCTATGCATACATGCATGTTCAACACCTGCGAAGCAGCGCCGGCATCGTCCGGCCGCCGGTAGTCAGGATGTTAAATTACAGCATTTAAATAATTTCGTTTAATCTCTGTGTGCGGCCCTTCTGCTACTCCTCTCCCGCGCTATCTCTTTTCCCCTCTCACCCCCACCCTCGTGTCGTCCTTCTTCAAAACGGACCGAGCGAGAAATATTTTTCCACGTAATTCCATGGACCATGGCACTCGTGTCGGCCGGAACGGCTGACAAAAAGTCGTAATGCCGTGAAACACCTTCCTAGTAGCTTTACGTTCGCCTGCGAATTCGACCGGGACGTTGCGCGGTCATAGGGGTTGGATATTAACCGACGAGAGTGCTAATTAAGCGCGCTGATGACATGCGTTTTTATCACCGACCGTCACATGTAATGAACGTCACATTCGCTGATATATCCAGGCTTCGGTACACATTTTGCTTCACCGTGATTAAAATTAGATGAAAGCGATAAAACGCGTAATAAGATCTTAATTGCAATTCAAAATTACATCAGGTTGGAGTGCGAAAGATGTCTATTTCGTAATCGCTGAATAAAGTTGAGAATAAAATTATGTGCATTTTCAAAAGCTTTCAATCTCAAGAGATAGTTCTATTTAAAATGTTTAACTATAATTAATATAGATATATTTATTTTATATATTACATTACATTACAAGATTTCTATTTCTCAACATCTGAGTGGTGATTCTTATGCACTTTTAACTGCATATTTTTAATCTTACTAAAAAAATGTAAGATTAAAAAAGTTCCACCCATAAATTTTGAAAAAACATCTTTATTTTTGAAACCTATAAATTTCAACAATTTATAATACTTCATTGAGTAAAATACATAAAAATTAGCATTTAGCTGTTGACGAACATTGTAAACAATGTAATTTTATGACACAAATATTGTCTTTAATATAACGTTTATTTTGATATATTCCAAAAAATATTTAAATTTCTCATAGCATTATTTTTTCATAGAAATAATATATTAAATAAATTTAATATTGATTTAATATATAAATTATTTAATATTTATTATTAATAAAAAGTAATATATAAAAGTTTTTAATATAAAAATTATAAAATTTGAATTAAATTAAATATTTAATACATCATTATATATTTGCGTTATTACATAAAATATTTAAAGTGAAGTTTCTGAAAATTAGATGAAAACTGGATTGAGGGAGAACTTGGCTTTGAAAGCTGAAAAAAGTTATAGACTTTTTTAAAAAGCATATTCTTTTTAAAGTAAAAAGCCATACAAGAAACATCCATTACTTATCGAGAAATAAAAAGCTGATCGAAATTTGTTGTACCATGTTACTATTTGAGTCGAACTTTTTGCACCAACTTAATATTTCGCGAAAAACTGAACATTTACATTAAGATTTTATCATTCCATGTTACGAAGGATCGGTAGATAAAATGCAAGAAACGCGCTGATATTTTAGTCGTCGCGAGATTTGTTTCGTAAAAACTTGTCAAGATGAGATGTCGCCCGTAAATCACAACGACACAGTGTGTAACGCGATAACGACACGATTGTGTCGCCTGCGAGTGACTACTCATCGCAAAGAGTGATGCGCAACGGCAACCAACGGCAACGTGATTGATAGCGCATACGTCGGCTTTATCCGCCTGTTATCCTCTACCACTCCGCAATCTGGTTCCCTAGAAAATACGTGTATCGAGCGCGTGACAAATTTATTTTCAGTCACTCTAAGAGCACGCTTCTAATCGCACCGGATCGATCGATTCAGCAAATGGTCGGTTGAATGAAACTTATTACTTCACTGTATACATTTGAAAGAAAACACGGAATCTACTGTGTGTCGATGAGGAAAAAAATAGACGTAAAATATAGGAAGGAAGGAGTAGCCCTCTCCACTTTCTGGAAATATGGATTTAAGTTCAGTTTGTAAATAAACTCTTTTAACAGTTCAACCACGGCGTCCAATTTACTCAGCGTTCGTTACCACAAGCGTTTTAAAAATGCGACAATGAACGCAACGTGAAAGAAAAGAAAATCTCCACCCTCCTGCCATATTTTTTCCATCCCTTTCTCGCGACCTGTACCGCGCATACAGTTAAGTCGGCGCACTTGCATTCAGCGGGAAGTGATAAAGATGGAAAGTGGCCGGCATTTGCATGTTTATTCCACTTCTTTAATTCCGACCGCTCTTTTCTACCCCCCGCGGTAGCGATTCACGCGCAACCACACGTATGCAGAAAAATATATACGGGAAAAATCTCCCTCTCTCACCCTTTTATCCAACAAGCCTGAATCGTTGTTTGCGGTAGTAAAAACCACGGGATCGTATTTTGTGTGTTTTGTCGGCTGCCGCTGCTTTGTTCGTTGTATATTTCACCAAGTTTCAACCACGAGCCGAAGTATTCACTCGACGTCGCGTTATACGCCGATCTGTTTCCACCTTCGATTAAAATCGATGACACGCGTCGCGAGAAATAACACGACAAATCAGGAATCGCCGTTCTTTCCCTCAATCACGTCCCGTCCGCATCATGTTGGCTTTTAATTGCTAGAATGTCGTTGAATACGACGTTTTATATAACGACGTAATGTCGATTAGTTCAGGTATAGATATATAACCGATTTCTGTTACGTGATTAAAGCTATACGATTGGGAAAGAACTCATTTTTATAGATTTTAGACCGCTTGCGTTTAGTAACAAAATTTTGTAGCTGAAAAATTATTGTTTTAGGATCAAAATACTCCATAAACATAATACATTAAGTCCATGCCATCCCGAGATATACTTTTTGAAATATTGACACATTTTGACATGAAATATAAAATATCTCATAAACTAGGGTAACTCCGGTATATACGCTAAGATTTACGCCGCAGAAGTCAGAAAAAATAGAAGGAATAGGGGTAATTTTCTCGCAATTACTCTGTTACATGCCTTTATGTTATATTACACTGTTAAATTTTATAGGGTCAAATTAACTCAATGTGAGTCGCCACTGCTCCTACTCAATAATATCATTATTTTTTACTAAAACAATGGTTATATTTGACACTATACAGTATCAATTTAACATTATATAGTGTCAAATTTGACTATCATTTTAGTAAAAAATAACGATATATTTAGTAGGAGCAGTGGCGACTCACATTGAGTTAATTTGATCTTATAAAATTTAACAGTGTAGTATTGAGTTATAATTTCAGCTTCTTACTGTTAATATTAATGAAATTATTGTGAGTTGAATCGATTTGTCATTGTGTGTGTAACAAGTAGCATCATCATAAATTATAATCTGATATAAAATGATTACATAAAATGATTACTGTAAGGCGTGTAAAAGACCTACATGGAGAGAATTTTTTCTTAAAATTTACCCTGAAAATATGACAGTCGTGGGACAACATTGTATTTTGAAGAATTTTAACATAAATCCCTCTCATTCATTAATAAAACTACAATAAAGTTTAAAATAAGTTTGATCAATTTTACTGAAGTGCATGGTAAAAATCTTCGAAATACAATGTTGTCCCACGACTGTCATATTTGCAGGGTAAATTTTAAAAGAAAATTCTCTCCGTGTAGTGGTTATTTCGTGATATATACACTCAGAAAAAAGTTTTGTTGATATATGACCAACAAAAAGTTTGTAAAACCAAAATTTAGTTATGCTAACAAAATTTTTTGTTAGAATAACATAAAAATTTTTGTTAGTCACATATTCTAACAAAAACTTTGTTGTCCTAACCAAAAATTTGGTTAGAATAACCAA